>NC_135329.1:129905643-130206268 GCF_023851605.1 Tamandua tetradactyla | reverse complement strand
AAATAAATGTTTAAAATGTGAAATCAATGATGAGAGTATATAATTTGCTTAGATTAATTCCCATTAGACATTTCATACGATATAAACAAATGTTAAACACAATATTCCTCTTAGTGATTCCAAATTAAGATTTCCTGAGATCATGTTTATAGAGATGCTTTCCTTTTAAATAGATTATATATCCCAGAGACTAAAGCTAAGATTTATATGCAGATAAATTTGCTTTCTCAACACATTTTATATAAAAGCCGTATAATTATTTTAAAAAACCAAGCAAGCATTACTTTAGTCTGTGATTCAATTTTTAAGACATATTTACTCATAACAAATTTGTGTCAAGGCAGATATTCATATAAATCAAATTATGGTAAATTTAGTTGATATTAAATGTAAACTATTAATGGAATCTCAGTGATTAATCCCATTTCAGAGATAATATAATTTTAATTATAGTGTAAATAATCATTCCACAATTTAAATGGAAATTTGTAGGTGTAGCTTTCTTAAAGGAATATAATTCTGAACAAGATTTATAAAAAAGTTCATACCTTCATTCATAACTTTTTCTGTTGACCATATTAACTTTGAAATTACAGGTAGTAATATATTAAGTTCACTTACAATTACACGTGGAGTAATAAAATTTTGGCAACATCTTTTCTAAAAGCAGGGAAATTAAATTAATTTACATGGTTTTCAAATCCATTTGAATGGTTTTCATTTGTAGCAAGTTATAGTGGAGTTTGAGATATAAAGAATTTAATATTCCTGATATTAATAAAAAATTTAAACATTGAGTTTTAAAAATTTATAGGCTTTATAACAATGAGCTAAAAATATAGTTTTTTATTTCACATATTTAATATTTAACTATGTAAGATAAGATGTTTTCAATTTGTTTTAAAAAATAAAGTTAATGCTTTTGAAATACTTTTTATCATTTATGATATTTGGTTTGTACTTTGATTTTGAAATTCCTTTCATTCAAATGAATATAATCAATTATTAGAGATAGAATAATAATGAAGGTAATATATAGGTAAGAACCTTTACTGATTTTGTATGTGAATTTGTATATGTGTAAGAAAAAGAAGCATTTAGTTTGAGGACAACTATTGGATTTGTACTTCAACTATGTATAGACATAATTGTCTGTTTTCTCTCCTTAACACTTTTCCACAAGCATGCACTCATTAATCAAAGATGGTGCACTCCTGCTGAGGGCAGAGAGGTTCATCAAATTGGCAGTCAGTTTGGTGTAAAGAACAGTGTGCTGAAGCTCTTAACTTGCTGGGACATAAATAAATCTAAGGTCTTTGTATGCAAACCCTGGAGGTTAATACTGTATAATTCAGTGTCCTGTCTTTGTTTTTATGATTGATGTTTTTAAATGGTTGAAGCTTGATGCAAATCTTCTAGCAGGTGAGGTCTGACAATCTGATTGGCTGAAGTAAGAAAGCATTAGGTTGTCAAAAGGACTTTGAGTATGCTGCAGAGATTTTGATTTTCTTTTCTCCTACAAGATCATTGTCATATTGCCTGAGCTGTTATAGGAATGTTCCAATGATTGACATCTCCTGCTGTGATAATGGACCTACTGCATGAAATGCCAATAGTTTGGTCCTATTTGTTCAGAAGCTTACTGCTATTTGTATCCTTAACAGAGCTAACATGTAGAACAAGCAAAACTACTGGGATTTCTCTGTAGAAATAGTGCTAGGATTTGGCTTTAACATGAATTGGTTGCATATTCATAATTTAAGAACAGCTGGTTACAGCAAGCACATAGTCATTTTCAAGCTATTATAAACCATTCTATTCACACATGGAGCCTGTGCTTATTGGATATATATATATATTATTATTATTATTATTATTATTATTATTATTGATCTACCTACATTTAGAATCTGCTGCTACTGAAGCTCCTCATTTTAGCTGTGCTTGCAACATAGAACAGCTTCAATTTTAAATATTTAGTTTAAACTAAATGCTAAATAAAATGAAGAAGCTTTGAAGGAACCAAATGTAAATGGTCAATAATATGTCATATATTTCATCTTCGCCCCCCAAATCTAGATTCTAGACTGTTGTAATTTTTTGAAAATGTTTTATGATTTTGCCCATAGATAAATACCTGAATTATCTTTGATTAAAAATATTATTTATTATATTTTGATAGTTATATATGATTTTAGGGAATAAAACAAAATAGCATGTAAAACAGTATCTTCTAATGTGTTGAAAAGTGTCAGGATTTCTAGCTTATGAAATAGAATAATGTTAATCACCCTGAAACTGTAAAGTTACCCTAAATTTTTGGGAGAAATCTAATGAAGAATCTCTTGCTTTTGGGGTCACTTCTGAAATGTTAAGCTTAGCTAAACTGTTATGGTATTTAAATGGTATGTATTAAGCTGGTCTAACTACAGGTTGCCACTTGTGAATAAAAGAAGAGAGGAGAAAAGCTCTCTATCCTAAGCTTTGAATATAAAGAATGGCAGGAGAAAAGGCTAAATGTGATTTCAGTTATCTTTGTAGGAAACACAGGGAGCCATACATTGATTTGTGTGTGTTAAAATAGGCAGATACCTGAGCAGTTTACGTTGATGCCATTATACAGAGCTTTTCCACAAAAAAATGCTGTTTTGGGTTCACATGTGCATGCATAAGTTTTTCCCCTCAGTGGATGATGAAGTAGCTCTCAGCTCTTCAAGGCTGAGAACCGGTACTGAGAGTGCATTTTACACTTTCTTAGATTCACAAATGTCTGGATATATTGGTAGTATAACAGAATATATGCAACCAAATTTAATCTGGCTTATAGTAGGTTGTATTTTTTCCTAAATAGTAAATTCAAAGGTTATTAAAAGATGATATATTGTTTTAGTTTTGAGTTGCATAGGGTCATAACTATATATACATGCAGTCAACTTGCTGTTATTTGAGGTTCCGTTAGTCATTCTGTGAGACATTCTGTACTTTTTTCCTCTCCCTTTTGCCCATTGTCTTTTCAGTTATTTCCTTGCTCTTTAGCATTTCATCACCGCATAAGCAGAGAAAATAAAATCAAGATCACATTGATTTCCCTACCTCCCCAACTACTTGAAAGGTCAAATGGAAAGAGTTCTTAAGTTTTGGCAAAAATGAGGGTTTGGGATTTTGTTTACCATTTTTTTTGTTGTTTCTCATTACAGTAGAAAATTATATTGCTTAAACAGGTAAATATATTAATGAAAAAGAAGAATGAATTCAATTTTGTAAATATTAGTAACCCAGCAAAACAGTAGAAAATTTAGTGATTGCTTAAAAAATAAATTGATTAAAAAAGTACAACACCAGGAGAATTACATGTTTTTAATACATTTTTATTGTCCTAGTATTAATAACAGAGAAAAGGGAGCTGCTCCTTTCATTCATAAGTTTATATTGAATGCTGTTTCAAGCATGTCCTTGGAGAGCTATGAATATGTTTGTAAAAAGCTCATTCTAGGAGAAAAATGACTTGTGGTTGCAATAATTAGAAGAGGCTTTTGCTTTAGGTCGCATCCAATTAGACCAAGAGGAATGAGTCAACTTGGAATATTCAGTGATCAAGAAGAAAGAATCCAGCAAAAGAACAACAGCATACGTCCCTTATTGAAAAAAACTAGATCCATTGAATATCTGCAGTGGTTTTACAACCTTTTTAAGGTCATGCCATCCCTACTGGTTTTCCCCCCATAGGTAGAGAAAATATCAGAGACATTCCCTTTCTCCTTTGCTTAAAATTAACTGCTGGCTTCCTTTGGAGAAGGTGATTAATCAGTTTCAAATCATCTGTTCCAAGGGTAGACTTGTTTGTGGAGGCCGGGTTAAAACCAACAAAACTGCCCCTTCTGGTCAGTCATTCAAATCTTGTTTTGTGTGAGATTGACTAGATCTATTCCCTCCCTTCTCCCTGGTTCTTTTTCTGTGTTTTTGTAAATATTCTTTTCTTGAAACCTGATTCCTAATCATACATCCTAAGAAGATTGAGCAGAGAGTAGAGGAGACGTCCCTTCTTGTCCTTTCCCTCTGTTTTGTGTTCAAAGGGGACTCATGGCTCCTACCCAGAAAAACACTTTTAGTTCCTTAGTTCCTTTGAATGAATGGAAAAGACAGCCAGATGGACTGGACTGACAATAATAGGTTTATCTATCCTATTACTTATATGTCCATACAATGGATAAAGGGAGTATCTGTCACAAGGTTTCCACAATCACACAGTCACACCTTAAAAGCTATATAGTTATACAGTCATCTTCAAGTTTCAAAGCTATTGGATTACAGTTCAGCAGTTGCAAGTATATCCCTCTAGCTACTCCAGTACACCCAAAACTAAAAAGAAACGTCTCTATGCGGCATAAGGATAACCTCCAGAATAACCTCTCCTCTCTGTTTGACATCTCTTAGCCACTGAAACTTCATTTCTCTTACCCCTTTTGCTCAAGAAGTCTTTCTCAATCCTGTGATGCCAGGGCCAGGCTCATCCACAGGAGTCATGTCGGACATTTCTAGGGAAATTTATATCCCTGGGAGTCATGTCACATGTAGCGGGGAAGGCCTGTATTCACCTGCAGAGTTGGCTTGGAGAGAAGCAGAATCCCTGCTTAATAACACCAGTACTAAACTCCACTAAAAATAAACATTTTATTAACAATAGAATATAGTAAGTGAAATATTTTTAAAAATTTGAAACAAATGTACAAAAAGGTCTTTTATATAATGTTTTGGCCAAGGACAATAATTTTCAGTGAGCACAGAAACTTGGAGCTAGCAGCTGTAGTTCTTCCTAATTTATTGCTGCACTAACATATTTAAATGAAATTTGTTTCATTTTATTTGAGATAATTGTATGAACATTTATTTGCAAGAAGAAAACTTAATCTTGTATGAGTATATGTTTGAGGTCAAAGGGAGAAATAAGTGGAAATACAAGTTTGCCTAGTGTCTGAATTCGGAAAGAAACTATACTTGCTATCTTTTCTGGTTTACATGATGACCTGGTTGTTAAAACATTAATTCTGCACTTCCTTATGCTGAGCAGTGTTGTTATGTAATTAAAGCATCTTGGAAATTATAGAGATTTTCCCCCTAGTATTCTGAATATTAGCATTAAGTTCCTTTGCATTGTCATTAATATTTTCAGCAGTTTTTAAGGAAATAATTCTTATCTATAATAATTTTGGAGTGATTTGATGAATAAAGTTGAAGGTTTAGAGGAGTGATATAAAGAGTAATCAGTTGGTCCAGGAAGATAATATGTAATATTTTGGCCATTATGATAATAGCCCTCTTTTCTCTCCTTCCTCCTCTAGAAATCCTGTTCACAGGTGTAGTTTCCAAAACTTAAAAAAGAGAAGAAATGATTTAAAGAACACATAAATGTTTTTGTACTATATAAGCAATGGAAGGGTAGCATCAAGGCATATGCAGGAGATGGGGAAAAAATCTGAATAGACTGTGAAAACTTTTACACAGTTTTCTTGAAGGAAATACTCTGTGATATAATACCTTGAATTTGACCATTTTCATTTTAATATAAAAGACACCTTTTGTGGAATAAGACAGTTTTTGCAACTTAATACAAATATTTTATTCTGTACAAGTAGGATTTATTATTTTACAGCTGAAGTCTAGCAGGCAGCAACTTAATTAATTACATGTACCTGTATAAAAATTCATGTTTGTTTCTCTATTTGTAATCTTAGCACTTCATAAATAAGCTAAAAATAATCCTGTGGTCACCTGAGGGAATAGCTAAAAGTCATTTATGTATTTCTCATGCTTAGTATCGTTGTTACCTGCAAACAATTACTTATTAGAGAGGTTATTAGTTAATGTAAATTAATCATTAAATTGAGAACAGAAATAAAGCAAGCATCTATTTCCTAATAACTAGAAATGACAGAAACAGTTCAAGGTATGCAGAAGTAAGATATGTGACCCACATGCTCAAGGAGTGAACAGTTTATTTAGGGAAAAGGATTTACATACAATGAAGTCTCATCATATGTGATTTTAACTTAGGGAATTTCAGTTATTCCTGTTGGAAAAAAAAGTTGTGGGTGGGGAGAAAAAGCAGTTTAAATAACCATCATTCACCCAATGAACTTATGCTCCAGGCTTGGTACATGAATCTACCGTTCTGTCTGATAGTCTGTAGCCTGATTATTCTCACATTTTGAGCATCTTACACTAAGTGTAGCTCTTATGTTTTAGTATAAATATTTTTTTGTATAATATTTTTTCTGTATCATAACTTGTAATGCAGACCAGCAATAGGCATCTCAATCTCAACCAGATAAATGGCACCTAATTTTTGTTGTTTTTTTATTGTGGTAACATATATATAACAAAATTTACCATTTTTAATTGTGCAATTCAGTGGCATTAATTATATCTAAAATGTTTCATCACCATTCGTTACCAAAACTTTTCATCACCCCAAACAGAAACTCTACTCACTAAGCAATGATTCCTCATTTCCCCCTTGTGCCAGCCTCTGCTAACCTCTTACCTACTTTCTGTAGCTATGAATTTGCTTAGTGAGTGGAACCAGACAATTTTTGTCTTTTTTTTATTAATTAAAAAAAATTAACTAACACAACATTAGAAATCAATCCATTCTACATATGCAATCAGTAATTCTTAATATCATCACATAGGTGTATGGTCATCATTTCTCAGTACATATGCATCGATTTAGAGAAAGGAATAGCACGACAACAGAAAAAGAAATAAAGTGATAACACAGAGAAAACACAAATAAAAATAAAAAGTACAAAAATATATAAGAGAAAGAAAAAAAAAAAAACTATAGATCAGATGCAGCTTCATTCAGCGTTCCAACATAATTACATTACAGTTAGGCAGTATTGTGCTGACCATTTTTTTTTTTTTTTTTTTTTAGACATCATACCATTCTACATATGCAATCAGTAATTCTTAACATCATCACATAGATGCATGATCATCGTTTCTTAGTACATTTGCATCGGTTTAGAAGAACTAGCAGTATAACAGAAAAAAATATAGAATGTTAATATAGAGAAAAAAAAGTAATAATAATAAGAACAAAACAAACAAAACAGAACAAGAACCTATCGCTCGGATGCAGCTTCGTTCAGTATTTTAACATGATTACTTTACAATTAGGTATTATTGTGCTGTCCATTTTTGAGTTTTTGTATCTAGTCCTATTGCACAGTCTGTATTCCATCAGCTCCAGTTACCCATTATCTTACCCTGTTTCTAACTCCTGCTGAACTCTGTTACCAATGACATATTCCAAGTTTATTCTCGAGTGTTGATTCACATCATTGGGACCATACAGTATTTGTCTTTTAGTTTTTGGCTAGACTCACTCAGCATAATGTTCTCTAGGTCCATCCATGTTATTACATGCTTCATAAGTTTATCCTGCCTTAAAGCTGCATAATATTCCATCGTATGTATATACCACAGTTTGTTTAGCCACTCGTCTGTTGATGGACATTTTGGCTGTTTCCATCTCTTTGCAATTGTAAATAACGCTGCTATAAACATTGGTGTGCAAATGTCTGTTTGAGTTTTTGCCCTTAATTCCTTTGAGTAGATTCCCAGCAATGGTATTGCTGGGTCGTATGGCAATTCTATATTCAGCTTTTTGAGGAACCGCCAAACTGCTTTCCACAGTGGTTGCACCATTTGACATTCCCACCAACAGTGGATAAGTGTGCCTCTTTCACCGCATCCTCTCCAGCACTTGTCATTTTCTGTTTTGTTGATAATGGCCGTTCTGGTGGGTGTGAGATGATATCTCATTGTGGTTTTGATTTGCATTTCTCTAATGGCCAGGGACATTGAGCATCTCTTCATGTGTCTTTTGGCCATTTGTATTTCCTCCTCTGAGAGGTGTCTATTCAATTTTTGTCTTTTTGTATCTTGCTTATTTCACTTGGTATAATGTTTTCAGGGTTCATCCACATTGTAGCATGTTTCAGAACATCATCCCTTTTTAAGGCTGAATGGTATCCATTGTGTATGTATACTACATTTTGTTTATTCATTTGTTGACACTTGAGTTGTTTCTACCTTTTCGCTGTGAACCATGGTGTTCAAGTATTCATTTTTAGTCCCTGCTATCAGTTCTTTTGGTATATATCTAGAGTGAAATTGCTGGGTCATTTGGTAATTTTGTGTTTAACTTTTTGAGGAATCATCAAACTTTTTCCATGGTTATGATCCATTTTTACATTCCTACCAACAATGCATGAGGGTTCTAGTTTCTCCATATCCTAGTTAACATTTGGTATTATTATTTTAATAATAGCCCTTCTGGTAGATGTGAAGTAGTGTCTCATTGTAGTTTTGATTTGCATTACCTTAATGGCTGATAATGTTAACATCTTTCCATGTGCTTATTGATTGTTTCTGTATGTTCTTTGGAAAAAGTCTGTTTTGGTTTGGTAGCTGCCAGAATGCAACACACCAGAGACGGATTGGCTTTTAATAAAAGGGGATTTATTTTGTTGGTTCTTCAGAGGAAAGGCAGCTAACTTTCCACTGAGGTTCTTTCTCATGTGGAAAGCACAGGATGGTCTCTGCTGGTCTTCTTTCCAGGCCCCTGGGTTCCAACAGTTTTCCCCGGGGGTGACTTCTTCCTGCATCTCCAAAGGCCTGGGCTGAGCTGCAAGTGCTGAGATGAGAAATGCCGAGCTGCTTAGCTTTGCTACATTGCGCTCTCTCATTTAAGCACCAGCCAATTAAGTCAGAGTCACTCATTGCAGCAGACACGCCTCCTAGCCGACTGCAGATGTAATTAGCAACAGATGAGGTTCAGGTACCATTGGCTTGTGTCCGCAGGAACAGAACTAGGTATGCTCACCTGGCCAAGTTGACAACTGAATCTAACTAACACAAAGTCCTTCACCTATTTTTAAATTGGGTTCTTTGTCTTTTTTTGTTGTTTCCCTTCTATACGCTGATATTATAAACTCTTTGTACAAGATTCATACCTTTGATGTAGTGCATGAAAGAACTTACTTATATCTATTGTGTTAATTGGTAGGATACATGGCTTTATACAACCCCTTTCAATCATGCTGACCTTCATTGTGGCAATATTACTAAGAGACCCACTAATGAACTGCCTTAACTTCTATCCACTCCCTTACATTTAAGTTCAACCTCTTTAAATTTTTTTTTTTTTTTTTTAACATGGGCAGGCACCAGGAATCGAACCCGGGTCCTCGGGCTTGGCAGTCAAGCATTCTTACCTGCTGAGCCACCGTGGCCCAGTTCAACCTCTTTAGCTAACCTTACCCATCTCTAGCTTCCATGTATCTGTAGGTCCCCTGTATTCTGTATTATAAGCCTTTACCATGGTCATAAAAGTGAAATCAAACATTATCTATCCTTTTGTGTCTGGCTTATTTCACTCAGCATCATGTGCTCAAGGTGTCACATGACATCTTGTCATGTGATTCAGGGCAAATTTTGTCTTACTGCTGCATACTGTTCCATCGTAGGTATATACTGCATTTTGTTAATCCACTCATCTGTTGATGGGAACTTGGATTGTTTCCATCTTTTGGTGATTGTGAATAATGCTGCTATGAACATTGGTGTGTAAATGTCTGTTTGTGTCACTGCTTTCAGCTCTTCTGGGTATATACTGAGTAGTGGTATTGCCAGGTCATAGGGCAACTCGAGATTTAGTTTTCTAATAGACTGACTGTACCATTATACATTCCCACCAGTAGTGCATAAATGTTCCAATTTCTCCACATCTCTCCAACGTTTCTAGTTTCCTGTTTGTTTGGGGCAGCCATTCTTATTGGTGTGAGATGGTATCTCATTGTGGTTTTGATCTGCATTTCCCTTGTAGCTAATGAAAATGAACATCTCTTCATGTGCTTTTTAGCCATCTGTATTTGCTCTTCAAAAAAATACCTATTCATATCTTTAGCCCATTTCTTAGTTGCTTCGTTTATTCTTTAATTGTTGCGTTGTATAATTTTTTTATGTATAGAGGATATCAACCTTCCTCTGATATATGATTTCCAAGTATTTTCTCCCATTGAGTTGGCTGCCTCTGCACCTTTTGAAGCAACTGCTTTTGAGACACAAAAGCAGATGATTTTGAGGAGTTCCCATTAATCTATTTTTTTCTTTTGTTACTTGTTCTGGGGTGTATAGTTTAGGAAGCTATCTCCTATTACTAGGCCTTGAAGATATTTCCCTATATTTTCTTGTAGGAGTTTTATGGCACTGGTTTCTATATTTAGGTCTTTGACCCACTTTGAATTATTTTTTGTATAGGGTGTAAGGTAAATGTCCTCTTTCATTCTTTTGTCTATTGATATCCAATTCTCCCTTGCCCATTTTTTATTAAAAAGACTTTTGTCTATTGATATCTAGTTCTCCCCTTCCCATTTTTTATTAAAAAGACTGTTTTGTCCCTCAGTGGATTTGGGGGCCTTGTCAAAGACCAGTTGACCATAGATTTGGTGGTTTATTTCCATACTCTTGATTAGATTCATTTGGTCAATACTTCTATCTTTGTGCCAGTAGCATGCTGTTTTGAACACTGTGGCTTTATCATAAAGTTTGAAATCAGGAATTTTAATCTTCTCACTTTGTTCCTTTTTTTTTTTTTAAGGATATTTTTAGTATTCAAGATCTTTTTCTCTTCCAAATGAATTTGGTAACTAACTTTTCCAAGTCTTCAAAGGAGTTTGTTGGAATTTTGATTGGTATTGAGTTGAATCTTTAGATCAATTTGGGTAGGACAACTATATTTAACCTTCCAATCCATGAGCAGGGAATGTCTTTCTGCCTATTTAATGATCTTTGGTTTCTTCTGGCAATACTATGTAGTTTCCAGTGTACAGGTCCCTTACATCCCTAGTTAAGTTTATTCTTAGGTCCTTGATTCTTTTAGTTGCTATTTTGAATGGCATTTTTTCTTTAATTGATTCCTCGATTATGTCATTGCTTCTGTTTAGAAACATTGCTAATTTTTGCACATTAATCTTATGATCCCGCCACCTTGCTGAATTTGTTTATTTGCTCAGGAAGCTTTTCATAGAGTTCTCAGGATTTTTCAAATGTAGTATCAGGTCATCTGCAAATAATGAAAGTTTTACTTCTTCCTTTCCAATTTGGATGCTTTTTATTTCTTTTTCTTGTGTGATTGCTCCAACTAGAATTTCTAGTACAATGTTGATTAATAGTGGTGACAGATGGCATCCTTGTCTCATTATCAATCTTAGGGGGAAGGCTTTCAGTCTCTCACCATTGAGTATGATGCTAGCTATAGGTTTTGATATATGGCCTTTATCATATTGAGGAAGTTACTTTTGGTTCCTACCTATTGAAGTATTTTCATCAGAAATGGATGTTGAATTTTGTCCAGTGCTTTTTCAATAACAATTGAGATGATCGTGTGATTTTTCCCTTTTGATTTGTTAACGTGTGTATTAAATTGATTTTCTTGTGTTGAGCCACCCTCGCATTTCTGATATAAACCACGCTTTGTTGTGGCATATAATTCTTTTAAGGCGTCATTGGATTTACTTTTTTCTTTTTTGCATGGGCAGGCACCGGGACTTGAACCCGAATCTCCAGCATGGCAGGCGAGAATTCTGCCTGCTGAGCCACCATAGCCCACCTGTGTCATTGGATTGGATTTGCTAGTGTTTTGTTGAGAAATTTTGCATCTATATTCATTAAGGAGATTGGTGTATAGTTTTCCTTTCTTACAGCATCTTTACCTGATTTTGGTAATAGAGTGGTATTAACTTCATAAAATGAGTAGGTAGTGTTCCTTTTTCCTCAATATTTTTTAAAAGTTTGGCAGAATTGGTGTTAGTTCTTTTTGCAATGTTTGATAAAATTCCTTTGTGAAGCCATCTGGCCCTGGCTTTTCTTTGTAGAAAGATTTTTGATGACTGATTGAATCTCTTTACTTATGATTGGTTTGTTGAGATCTTCTATTTCTTCGCAAGTCAGTATATTTTTCATGTGTTCCTAGAAATTTGTCCAGTTCAATCAAAGTTGTCTAGTTTGTTGGCATGTAGCTGTTCATAGTATCCTCTTATGATTTTTAAAAAAATTTCTTCAGGGTCTATGGTAATGAAGAAATAAATCTCTTATCTCTGATTTTGTTTATTTGTTAGCCTAGCTAAGAGTCCATTGATTTTATTGATTTTTCTGAAAGAAACAACTTTTGGTTTTATTGTTTCTATTATTCTTTTGTTCCCCAACTCATTTAATTCAGCTTTAATCATTATTATTAGTCTTCTTGTGTTTGTTTTGGAGTTAGTTTGCTATTCTTTCTCTAGTTCCTCCAGGTGAGCAGTTAAGTTAATTTTTGCTCTTTCTTCTTTCTTAATATTGGCATTTAGGGCAATTAATTTCCGTCTCAGCACTGCCTTTGCTGTATCCCATAAGTTCTGATATGTCATGCTCTGTATTCATTTGTCTCCAGATAGTGAACTGATTTCTCTAGCAATTTCTTCTTTAACCCACTGGTTATTTAAGAGTGTGTTATTTAATCTTCATGTATTTTTGAAAGTTCTAGTTCTTAGGTGGTTATTGAGTTCCAGCTTCATTCCACTTTGGTCAGAAAAAGTGCTTTGAATAATTTCAGTCTTTTTAAATTTATAACTATGTGTTTTGTGCCCCTATCCTGGAGAACGTTCCATGAGCATTAGAGAAGAATTATATCCTGATGTTTTGGCATGTAATGACCTATATATGTCTGTTAGGCCTAATTCATTTATCAAATTGTTTAAGTTCTCTGTTCCATTGTTGATCCTCTGCCTGGTTGTTCTATCTACAGAGGAGAGTGGTGTATTGAAGTCTCCCAGTATTATTATTGAAACATCACTCCCTTCAGTTTTACCAATGTTTGCCTCAAGTACTTTGGAGTTTCTTAATTGGGAGTATAAACATTTATGATTGTTCCTTCTTCTTGGTGAATTTTCCCTTTTATTAATATATAGTATCCTTCTTTGTCTCTAATGATGTCTTTACATTTAAAGTCTATTTTGTCTGATTTTAGTATCGCTACTCCTGCTTTCTTTTGGTTGCAACTTCCGTGGAACATTTTTTCTGTCCTTCCACTTTCATCATTTGCCTCATTGGGTCTAAGATGAGTTTCTTGTAAGCAGCATATAGATAGATCATGTTTCTTAATTCATTCTGCCAATTGGTGGGTTTAGTCCATTAACATTCAAAGTTATTAATGAAAGGACATTTTTTGAATTTATCATCTTATCCTTTGGATTTTGTTTGTCATACATATATATATATATATATATGTATTATTTTCCCTCTTTCTCTTTTTATTCTTTAAGTTACCCTTACTGGTACTCTTTAATTCTATGCCTTACTCCAGATTTCCCTCTCCTGACTCTTTTTTTTCAGCCGAGAGACCACCCTTTAGTATGTGTTGTAGGGCTGATTTTTTGCTGACAAATTCTCTCAGCATTTGTTTGTATGAAGACTTTAATCTCCCTGTCACTTTCTTTTTTTTTTTTTTTTTTTCATGGACAGGCACTGGAAATCGAGCCTGGATCTCCAGCATGGCAGGCAAGAATTCTGCCACTGAGCCACCATTGCACTGCCCTCTCCCCCTCACTTTTCAAGGACAGTTTGGCTGGGTACAGAATTTTTGGCTGGAAGTCTTTCTCTTTCAGGGTCCTCAGCATATCACACCACTGCCATCTTGCTTTCATGGTGCTTTTGAGTAGTCTGGACTCAGTTTATGTGGTTTCCCTTGTATGTAGTAGATGGCTTTTCTCTTTGAGCTTTCAGGATTTTCTGCTTTTCTTTAGCTTTTGCCAGACTGATTATTATGTGTCTTAGAGTAGGCCTATTTAGTTTTATTCTGTTTGGGGTTTGTTGGGCTTCTTTGATTTTCATATTTGTTTCTTTTATAAGGCTTGGGAAGTTTCCCCCCATTATCTCCTCAATAATCTTCCTAGTCTTTACTCTTATCTTCTTCTGGGACACCAATAATTCTTATATTTGAGTTCTTCATTTTGTCCTTCATTTCCCTGAGATCCAGTTAAAATTTTTCCATATTTTTTTGCCATTTGTTCTTTTGTGTGTTCACAGTCAATTGTCCTGTACTCTAGTTCACTTGTTCTTTCTTGTGCCTCTTCAAATCTGTCGTTGTGTGTCTCTGATAAATTTTTTTATTTGGTCTATAGCATCTTTACTCTCTATGATATCTGCTGTTTTTTTGGTTTATTCTTTCTAATTCTTCTTTATGTTCTTTTAGTGTCTTATTGATCTCCTTGTGCCATGAGCCAATCCCTTGAATTCGTTTAGTAGAGTTGTCTAAACATCTTTGATTAGTTGTCCCAAAGTTTGTGTCTTTTCTTGTGCTTTAATTTGTTCATTAGACTGGGCTATATATGGTGCATCTTCATATGCTTTGTGATTTACTGTTGCCTATGAGTCATGTCATTATCTTGATAGAGTTGCTTTGGAAGTTGATTTCCTTCAGTCATCTGAAGTTCTGTATTTGCATGATGGGCATACAGCAAGACATGGGGCTTGGGGTGGGATATAGTGGTGCAGTGATGGGTTGTGGTGCAGGCCGAGGTGTGGACCGGGGCACTATGCTGGTTCTTGGTAGTGTGGGGTGTGGAGCATAGGGTTGTGGGAGAGGTGGGGCAGGTCATACTTGTGCAAGTCATGGGGGTCTAGGGAAACCGGGTACGTGTGCACAGGTGCAGGGGCCTAGAGTGGGGGTTACAGCATTTATGGGTTGGGTTGGGTGGGGCACAGCTGTGTGCATGCACCTGGGGTGGGAGGTGGGGCTGGGGCTGGGGTGCATGTATTTGCAGGGCAGGGTGGTAAGGTGTAGGTATGTGCATGCGCAGGGCAGGCAGGGTTGGCACAGATGTGCATGTGAGGACCTGAGGGTAGGGGGTTGGGCACCAGAAGTGGATGTACGGAGTGATAGGGTATAGGTGCGCAGGTTGTTGAGGGGGGTGGGGCTTGGGTACATGGGTTGCAGGTTAGGTCGCAGGTCATTGTGAGGAGTCGGCGCATGTTGGGTATAGCAAGTTCAAGGATCATGTTTTGGCTTACTTTCTAGTCCCCATATCTTGTCATACACTCCTGAGGGATCAGGGGCTTCGTTTGGAAAGGGGCACGTTAGGCTTTTTGTACTAGCTGGGTGGTCTTTGGTCCTCTTTGTCTTAATTAATCAGCTTTTTCAACTGGGGCCTTCCTGTGTGGTGTATAATATCCTCTCTGGTCACTTGCACCCTAGAATCAATGTCCTGGTTACTTTCCTGTCACTTCTTTAGCTGTTCTTAAAGTAGGGGAGGAACTTGATCTATCCTATTCCACCATCTTCGTGGAAGTCTTGAGTTCATTTTTGTTTGTTGGAGGTCTGTTCTTTTGTGTGTAGAGATCCAGTTTTGCCAAAGCCATTTTGTTGAAGAAACTTTTTTTTTCCCCATTGCTTGGACATGACACTCTGTTCGAAAATTCACTGACCATTTGTTTTCGTAAATGACCTCTGTTTAAAATGCTGGAACTAACTGTGTTGGATTTTCTGAGAGACATTGTTGGTCTCTAGTGTGGTACTATGTCAAAGGTAATAGTTAATGTATTTTAATATAACCTACTTACTAGATACTAACCTCTTCCCCTCCATCAAAAGATCATTCTTTTCTGTTAATGAAGGTAGCATGGTTCAGAATAATTTATATGCTTATGTAAGTATAGCTATTAATATCTCCAACATGTTTTACAAAATGGTTTGGAATGTAAAGATTTAAAAAAGATGGTACCTGAGTTGGGCTTTGAAGGAAGAAGAAATTTTAGCTTCGAGCAGCATCTTGAACAAAGGAGGAGATGGGAGGAAACCTTCCTAAATAAAATTTGTTTCAATATAGTAATAGATAAAATTAGAAAGGGGAATCCAGGTTAACTGATAGTTTGTTAAGCCAAGAGATAACATGGTAAAAATGTTGTTTTAGAAGATTTGGAAAAATAAAAAGTAGAAGCTATTTAAATAAAGATAGGTAGTAATGACCAATCTAATAGCACTGTCAATGGGCAGAAGGATAAATAGGAGGGATATAGTAATTTAAAGAAATTTGAGTGATCAGTTGTGGGGAAATTGAACATCATATTACCTTAGATTTAATTCCCTTTCATAGTATCATAATAATTTGACATAGCTGAACACTTATTCCCCCTTTTCAGAAAACAAAGTTAGAAGTAGTGAGATTGACTGTGGCTTACCATTTTCCAATGGTTAGATGTTCTTTTTAATATATATCTAAACATCTTGGTGAGTTTAGTTTCGGACCAACTTTTATGTGTTTTTGCGTCCTTCTACTTCCCTCCTGTTATATCATAATATACAAAGAAGAATAATCACACAGAGCTAGCCTAATCTTTTTCGTATGTATGTGTGTTTATTGCCCTGTATGTGTTTGTGTGTTTTTATCACTGCCATACTCGTTTCAGAAAGCTGTTGGGAGATAGGAGGCAGCATGTTCTAGACGTGTTAAAGACATACCAAATTTGTGATGGATCCCTGTACTTGACCCTATACTTTTGTACATAAACTGTCTGCAATTTGTGTTCCTTCTCTTTTTGCCAGGTAGCAGCCTGCTTATTTTCTAATACCCCTTCTGCAAACTCTTCCCGTCACCTCCCCATAGGGTCTTCTGATTCTTCCCTGTGTCCCAGTTTTCCTGCGTGCTGGTGGTAGTGGACATGGTTGTGCATGTAGACTGTTTTCTTTCTCTCTCTCTCTTTTTTTCCTGTTATAAATAATGCTTTGGTGGACATTTTCATGCGTGCTAGTTTCTGTTGTTGTCCACATTATTTTAATAGGTCATATTCTCAGAAATACCATTATGAGATAGGGCTGTAAATATGTACATTAAAGTTCTTAATATATGTATTGCCAAAGTTGCTTTTGATTGAATTGCAAGATATAGCTATACCTATTTTATCACACCCTGGTTGGTTTGGGCATTTCATTATTTTTAGCTCTTGCCAGTTCCACTGGCAAAAGAATTGCAACTTATTTGTTTTTCTGTGATTATAGTGAACATTTTAAGCTATTTATATATTCTGTTAAGTATTAATGGTATTGCACCTTTTCTTATATTTGCTATATTTACTTTTCTTTTTAATCTTTATTATCTTTCAAAACAAATTTCTTCACATTTTTTTTTTCTTATTCTTTTCTTTTTTTGCTTTGCGTGAGTAGGCACCAGGAATCAAACCCGGGTCTCCGGTATGGCTGGCAAACAACACTCTGTCTGCTGAGCCACCATGGTCCTACCAATTTCTTCTCATTTTTAAGTGTAAAAAATGTCCTGCTTACCACTTCTCACATTTTTATTTTATTTTTTGAAATTTAATTATTTCTCATTCCATTCTGCTAGCCATACTGTCATTTAATGCCCATGCTAAAGCCCAGTTTCCCAACAATACTTATCCATATCACATCTTCATGTTTTATACTTTACTGTCTCTTTTATAAGCAGTGTTGAACTAGATAGCTAAAGGTCAACTGTTTAAAACATTTTGTAAATCTTTTGTTTTGTTTCAAACACTTGTAATAGGGATCTTTCTAGACGTATTTATCTTATTGGATATATTGAAATACTGAAAATAAATGCTCCTTGGTAAGAGAGGGTAATCAGCTTAGTATATAATTCTGTTACATTTTAGGTGCCCAAATTGACACTGAGAATATAATTTAGAGCTTTAAAATATAAATTCTCTTATCTTATATTCATGCGTTTGCCTTGTTTTGTGACAATAATAAAGTGTATATACAACTACAACTTCCTCATTGTTTATTCCTTCTTGTAATCAAACACGTTCATTGTCCTTTAACTGGTCTTCTTTGATTTTTTTTAGTAATGTTATGTAATTTTGTGTGTACAAGTCCTTTATGTCCCTAGTTAAGTTCATTCGTAGGTACTTGATTCATTTAGTTGCTATTTTAAATGGAATTTTTTCCTTAACTGATTCCTCAGTTAGATCATTGCTTGTGTATAGAAACGTTAACTGATTTTTGCACGTTAATTTTATATCCCACCACCTTGCTGAATTTGTTTATCAGCTCAAGTAACTTTGTTGTAAATTTCTCAGGATTTCCCAAGTATAGTATCATGTCATCTGAAAATAGTGATAGTTGCACTTCCTACTTTCCAATTTGGATGCCTTTTATTTCTTTGTCCTGCCTGATTGCTCTACCTAAAACTTCTAGTACAATGTTGAATAATAGTGATGACGGAAGACATCCTTGTCTGAGACTATCTTTATCTCTAATTTTTACATTTGAACTTTTACATTTGAATCTTCATCATAGCTGGAATTTATTTAAGTGAAAGAAACGAAGTCTGGATTCCCACCATTACATATACATTTTTTTTCTCAAAAGACTATTCCATTTTCCCAAAAACATCGTTAAGAAATTTATACTGTTGATTGAAGTACTCAAATATCTTCTTACTGTTTCTGATGTTTTTCTTTGATTCTCTGGGGCTTTCCAGATATATAATTCATATACAAATAGAAAATTTTGCTGCTTTGCTTCCAGTATTTGAATATTTATTTTCCTTTTCTATGTTAAGTATAAAATTAAGTTGGCTAGTACTTGAAGAACGGTGTTAACATTGGCTACTCTTACCTTTTTCCAGACTTTGGAAATGCTTCTAATGCTTTATCACTGTTTATGATATTGGCTTTTGGTTTGTAATATGTATTTTTAAAAATCATATTAAGCAAAGTATCCATCCATTTCTATTTTATTAGGTCTTTTCAAAAATCAGGAAAGAAGGTTGAACTTTTTAAAGTGCATAAGGGCCTTGTCTTATGGATAATTCTTGATAGATAATAAGCAGTAAATGGAGAAGGCTAAGTGTATTGTTGTTTTATGATTTGTGCTGGAAAGGTTTAGATGTTGATTTGGGGTAAGAGGCAAGGTTAACTGGGCAATAGGAGATACTGGTTTGGATACATTTTCCCGTAGAACACTTTCTGTGAGCCTATGTGTGAGTCTCCTGATTTTTGCATTTCCCCAGGTTCAGAAAGCATATGTAACACCTGGCAATAGAGTGGGCAGTAGGGGAAGCCTGGAAATGCTTTGGTTTATGAGTTTTGTGTGGTGGGTCAGGGTTTATTTATTCCTGCTTAGTCATATTTGATCATCACTTACAAAGTTGGCTCCTGTTCGTGCCTAATGACAGATTGAGGAAAATTAAAATAATGAAGTCAAAAGGTAGGTTTCTTTCAGCTACCTAGCCTTTGATGTGTCTGGTGTATGAGCAGGTTCCCAAAACTCAATTCTGCAAGTTGGGACATCTTAGAATATTCTCACTTATTTTCTAAAAAAATATTCTCACTTATTTCCTAAAATCTGCACCTTGCACTCTCAGGGCATATTTGTGTAAAATCAGAATATTTTTATAATATTGGTATTTTCCCTGGTTTCTTTGAAGATGTCATTTCCTTTACTAGTTTTGGTCTTTTTTGTCCTTCTTGATGGGATTTGGAAGGAATTAAATAAATGGATGCCTTAGATGACTTAGATTTTAAGGCACTTTTCACCTTCACACGAAATGCCCCTCAGATGCCCCTAGCACTCTGAGAATGTTTTCAGGGTGCCCTGAATTTCCTAAGGTTCCTTGCATACCAGGAGATGACCTTATTTAATATCTGTAAGACTGGGCCCAAGCTGCCAGACCAGTTTTCCTGGAAGGATTTGGTAGGCATTGGATCCGTAAGTAAAGTCAACATTAGTTCCATAAAAGTAGATTGTCATGCCTGTTTAAATGAACATTGTTCTCAAATATGGAGCTTTAAGTAAAACTTTGATTGCTCAATGAATTTACCCAATTATATGCTGGTATAAAGGAGTTCTTATTCTAAGGAGTTACTGAATTTTGAGGCTCAGTAAAAATCAGATATTGTTCTTAAATGCTTCATTGTGGTTTACAGAAGCAGAGTTTACTGAATTGTGGTTATAGATAGCTTAAGGAAAAAGAAAAGAGACTATTGAAGGAGAATTAACAATATTAGAATCAAATAATCAAATAAAATTTCCATCAGTTTATTCAGTTTATGTGATTTTTTTTTCTTCTTTCTCTGGAGCTTAGGGTGGCTGTCTGCTGTTATGAAAGTGTCTGCTTCTGGACTACACAGGGTCCTTGAAATCTTGACTTAGTGCACTAGTGGTCTGAAAGTTCCTGAAAAATGTCAGCTTAGAAACCTGTACCTATTATTCTATTCTTTGAAATGTTAATCATTTGAAGTCCCTAGTACAGTCCTTTCCTTTACTTATCAAAGGCTCTGAGACTGTTCTTTGATAAAAGGGCAAACTGCTCTGTAGCTTATAACCGAGCATTCAGGGAAATACCAGAGTAAAATAAAAGCTGTCTGTAGAAAATAGAGACATAATCGCTGTTGTTACTCTTTACTCTAATAATTTCAGAATGAAGAAAGATAAAATTCTCTTTCTCTATTGGGGCACAGTATGTATTTCTTTCATAAGAGTTTGATCAGTATTTCTCCTGCAGGTAAACATACAATGTACAATGATATGTCCTTTAGAATATTCTCACTTATTTTCTCCAGGGGCGTCTCATAAAACATAAAATTTCTGAAATGCTTATTTTAATAACATTTTATCTATACAAAATTAACCTAGGGAGACCTAAGTGTTTCTTTTGATTTGACACCTTTTCCATGCAACTCTTAGCATGGTAACATATCAAACAAACCTCATTATTTCTAGCATGTCTGTTTTTAAAAGGTGAACATCCAGACCTTATTGGTTTTCCCAAGGCATTCTTGGAAATCTCGCAGATAGTTGTAGTATACAAGATATCGTCAAAATTTTATTCTTTTTGTATTTATCCAGTTACAGGAATGCAAAATCAAAAGAGTTGTCTGGACATTGAACCTGGGTCTCCCTCAAGGAAGGTGAACGTTCTACTACTGAAACACTTGTGCACACTAAAATTTTAATTTTTATGTTAAATGTATCCTTAAAGAGTTGTTAGTGATTTAAAGGTGACTGTTTCCAAAATTATGGCATAACTAGGCATGTAAAGAAAAAAGTCATTTATTTAGGCCAATGATGTTGAAAAGATTATTTTTAAGCATTCAGGCAGCAAGCAGATCAGAGCAAGTCTTCTAATAAGAGAGGAAACTGAAAAACTTTAAAGCAGTCTGGCTGGTGCTATTTAGGAAAGACCTATTCATTTAATGAGGGCATTACTATGTTATAACTATAAAACCAATACATAAGAAATATTTACTTGATTTTGTTAGATGATTCTGAGTATCAACAAAAGATGTATTTAAAGAGGAAGAGAAGTATGTTATCCATTTTAGAGTATTTCTAGTATGGATACCTAAAATAAAAAACTCTAAAGAAAAAACTCTTCTAATGGCAATTTGCAAAATTTATAGAACAAACACTTTTCCAATGCAGTTAGGGCTTGTAGCCATTCATTTAATCAAAAAGATTTAGAAATCATATGTATATAAATTTAAATACTTAATAACTTAAAACTTTCTCATTCACTTGTCATATATATTGATGTTTAGGTCAGTACTTTTCTTAATTGGGAATCATTGTTTCTTTCTGGCATAAACCACACCCTCCATCTACAAGTTTCATTTCAGATTTTTTTTAAAAATATTTTTATTGAGAAATCGTCACACACATACAAATCCAACCATATTATACAATCATTGACTTGCAATATCATCACATAGTTGCGTATTCATCACCATGATCATTTTTAGAACATTTGCATCACTCAGAAAAAGAAGTAAAAAGAAAAATTCATGTATCCCATACCTCTTAACCCCTCCCTCTCACTGACTACCAGTATTTCAATCTACCCAATTTTTACCCTTTATCCTTCCCTATTATTTCATTTTTATCTTTATTTATTTTTTTGCTCATCTCCCCATACCCTGGATAAAAGGAGCATCAGACACAAGGTTTTCACAATCACAGAGTCACATTGTAAAAGCTATATAGTTTTACAGTCATCTCCAAGAATTAAGGTTACTGGAACACAGGTCAGCAGTTGCAGGTATTTTCCTTTAGCCACTCCAATATACCATAAACTAAAAAGGGATTTCTATATAATGCATAAGAATAACCTCCAGGATAACCTCCCAACTCTGTTTGAAATCTCTCAGCCACTGAGACTTTATTTTTCTCATTTCTTTCTTGCCATATTTGGTCAAGAAGCCTGTCTCATTCTGATGATGCCAGGTCCCGGCTCATCCCTAAGAATCTGGTCCCAGATTTCCAGGGAGATTTAAACACCTGGGAGTCATGTCCCACGTAGTGAGTGGGGAGGGCAGTAAGTTTACCTGCTAAGTTAGTTTAAAGAAAGAGGCCACATCTGAGCAGCAAAAGGGGTTCTCTAGGGTTGACTCTTAGGCATAATTATAAACAGGCTTAGCTTATCCTTTGCAGGAATGAGCTTCACAGGGGCAAGCCCCAAGATTGAGGGCTCAGTTTGTTGAATTGGTTGTCCCCACTGCTTGTGAGAATAACAAGAATTCTCCAAATGGGGAAGTTTAATTTTTCTTCCTTTCTTCCCAGTTCCCCAAGGACACTTTGTAAATACTTTTTTATTCTCTGCCCAAATTATTCTGGAATATATCAGGGCATCACACTAACCTGTACAAGCCACAAGATCTCATGCCCTATTCAAGATTCCATGTATTTATGGTGTTCAAGTAAACTGATCATACAAATTAAATTAGATAATGTGCTACCCAAAATATAAATTTTGCACCAAATAAACCCTTCTCCCATTGGTCTCACATAGAAGTTAAACTTTGAAAATGTGGACCATGTCATCCTTTACCAGTATTCTTATTTATTTTAGTCCTATCCAGATCAGCTTCATTCATATCTCTAGTTGAAATCGGATCACTTTTTCAGCTTTCTTAGTAGTTGCTAAATGGGATAATGCTGACTTTCATAGCTTCAGTGCTCTAACTCTGAGTCTTGGTTGTCACATAAATATCCGAAGTTTCAGGGAACCACCAGGTTATAAACAAATAGTTCAGAATCTCAGAATTTAGAAGTAACAGATACAACTCCTAAATATGACTCCTGTAAGAGCTTACAATGTAGAAAGCTTTACAATAGGCCCCAGCCTGATAACCCATGCTCTCAACTTCAATTCTCCAAGTTTGTGTATAATAGTTAGTTCATATGAGTGATGCATGATAATATTTGTCTTTTTGTTTCTGACAACATACTACCCTTAAGATTCATTCACCTAGTTATATGCCTTAGAACTTCATTTCTTCTTGCAGCCACTCAATAGTCTGCTCTATGTATACACCACAGTTTCCCCTTCCATTCCTCACATTTCAGATTCTTTAAAGTGGAGCAAGAACTTAAACACTTCAAAGATTTCTGAGTACAAGAGTCCTCATAAAATTATATGTTTTCCCCAGTAGTTGTCTCACCTTCATCTAATTTAACAGTAATTGTATAAAAATAGCCTGCTTTTATCAAATTTTTAGAAGCATTATTTTTTAGAGAAATCCTTTTCTATTTGCTCTCCTTTCATCAGTTTACATAATAATTAAATTTAAATAATATTATTACAAGTTTTAATAGGTTTGAGAACAAAAACAATTGGCCCTTCAGAGGCATACAAGTATGAAGCAAAACTGTGATGGCGTACAGGAAAGTTGACTGCTTTCCTTGAGCACCTAGCCTGTTTAGACCTCAGTCACTATTTTCAGAGGAATTGTAGGCCCTTTCTCAGTGTAGCATACTGTTAAAATATATCGCATGAAGGAGCTTCCACTATATCTGAAACTACCTCTTTTCTAAATGATTGCAAGTAATCTAACTAATCCAATATTAGGCATTTGACATTTGTCAGGATTCATTTTTCATTTTGGTTTATATACTTGACTATCTTGAGAGGGAGAGAAATATATAATTGCTATTAGGCTTTTACCTTTGTACTTCTTTGTTCTATATGTCTAGAATTTCCCACACTTTCAGATATCGCCATTTCTAAGATATCTACACTGATAACACTCCTCTACCTCTTTCTCATACTTTAAACCTGGAGTTTTATTAGATGGAAATAAACACCTCTGTTTTCTTATTGTCTCTTGCAGATTACTAACATATCTCTCTCCCAGATTATTATTTTCTCTTTTATGGATTATCACCTTCTCTCTTGATCTGATTTCAGTCATGCTATCGCTTTATATCAACCACACTGAAATTGTTCTCACTTACATGCTTTCATTCCAGTGATCAGGTACTCAATTCTCATCTTTTTCACAAAACTAGCAGCATTTGGTATGTTTTATCACCATATCCTCCTTGAAACGTTCATTTGGCATCCTAAACTTCGTATTCTGGTTTCCGTGTAGTTCTCTGATTTATCTTTCTTTGCTGGTTTCTCTTCACCCCCACCCTCACACCCCCCTATCCCAGGCTCAGTTCTTATTACTTACTCTATACCTCCCCACTCATATCCCAGGCCTCAGTTATTGGTCAACTTTTCTTTCACCATAATACTCCGTGGGTAAAATAATTCAATTTCCTGGATTTAGATAGCATCTAAGTGCTTGATTCCTTTTATTTTTTTTATTGTGGTAACAGTTACAAAAACATCAGCTTTCTCATGTACCTCTTTCAAATATACAGTTCAGTGGAATTAATTATATTTAAAATATTATGTTACCATCACTAACATGTAGTACCAAAACTTTTCCATCCCCCTCAATAGAAACTGTGCATCCATTAAGCATTAACTCCCCATTCACCCTCTTCCCTGCCTCTGGCATCCCGTAATCTACTTTCTGTCTCTATAAATTTCCATGTTCTACCTATTTCATTTAAATGAAGTCAAAGAATATCCTTTTGTTTCTGGCTTTTTAGTCAATATGATGACTTCAAGATTTATCCATGTTGTGGCATGTATCAGAACTTCATTCCTTTTTAAGGCTGAATAATATTCCATTATATATATATATATATACACACACACCACATTTTGTTTATTATCTGTTGATGGATACCTGTGTTGTCTCTTCCTTTTGGGTATTGTGAATAATGCTGTGAACGTTGGTGAACAAATATGTGCTTGAGTCCCTGTTTTCAATTTTTTATGGTATATACGTAAAAATAGAATTGGATCATTTAGGTAATTCTATATTTAACTTTCTGAGAACCACCAAATTATTTTGTATAGCAACTGTATAATTTTTCATTCACAACAAAAATGTCAACAGAGTTCTTATTTCTTAATCCTTACCAACACTAGTTCTTTTTTGTTTTTTGTTTATTTGTTTAATACTAGCCATTCTAGCAGGTGTGAAGTGGTTTCTCATTGTGGTTTATATTTGCGTTTCCCTAATGGCTAATGATGCTGAATATCTTTCCATATGCTTATTAGCTATTTGTATATGTACTTTTGATCATTTTAGGTTCTCTTGTTGTTGAGTTGTTGCCATTCTTTATGTAGTCTGGATAGTAAACTCTTAATGAGAGCATGGTTTCAAAATATTTTCTCCCATTCTTTAGCTTGTCTTTTTATTTTGTTGATAACGTCCTTTGATGCATAAAAGTTTTTGATTTTGGTGAAGTCCCATTTTTTATTTTGTTACCTGTGCTTTTGGTATAAAGGCTAAGACACTTGTCTGATACAATGTACTGAAGATATTTCTTCACGTTTTCATCTAAGAGTTTTGTAAATTTAGTTCTTATTTATAAGTCTTTGATGTATTTTGAGTTAATTTTTGTACGTGATGTGAAATGTGGTCCACTTTAATTATTTTGCATACAGGTAACCAGTTTTCCCAACAGCATTTGTCGAACAGACATTTCTTTCCCCATTGCAATGACTTATTACCCTTGTAAAAAATTACTTGGCCATGCATGTGAGGGTATAGTTTTGAACTCTCAGTTCTGTTCCATTGATCTATATTTCTGTCCTGTGCCAGTAAAGCACAGTTTTGATTACTTTAATATAATAATTCAGAAATTGGAAGTATAAGTCCTCCAAATTTGTCCTTTTCTTATGGTTTTGGCTATTCAGGGCCCCTTGCCTTTGCATATGAATTTGATGATTTGCATTTTCATTTCTGCAAAGAAGTTTGTTGGAATTTAATCTATATATCATTTTGGATAGTATTGACCTCCTAATAATATTAAGTCTTCCAAACCATGAATATGGGATGTCTTGCATTTATTTAGGTCTCTTCTTTTATTTCTTCAGTGAAGTTTTATAGTTTTCTGTGTAAAGTCTGTTACATCCTTGGTTCAATTTATTCCTACATATTTTATTCTTTCAGTTGCTTTATAAATGGAATTGATACATTAATTTTGGTTTTTCAGTTTTTCACTGCTGGTGTATAGAAACACCACTAATATATTTTTTTAACTTTTTAAACTTTTTTTTTATTGTATAATATAACATATATATGAAGCAAAGAAATAAAAAAGTAATAGATTTCAAAGCACTCTAAAACAAGTAGTTACAGGACAGATCCCAGATCCCAGAGTTTGTCATGGGCTACCATATGATCCTCTCATATTTCTCCTTCTAGCTGTTCCAGAATATAGGAGGGTAGAGGGCTTAAATATTTTTTTTATCATCACAATTTACTTTTTCTCCTTTTTTTGTGAAAAATAGCATATATACAAAAAAGCTATAAATTTCAAAGCACAGACCACAATTAATTGTAAAACATATTTCAGTTTGACATGTTACAATGTCACAATTTTAGGTTTTTACTTCTAGCAATTCTGAAATACTGGAGACTAAAAGAGGTATCAACTTAATGATTCAGCACTCATATTCATTTGTTAAATCATATCTTCTCTGTGTAACTCCACCATCACCTTTAATCTTTCCATCCATCTCTTTAGCTTGGTAATTCTAAATTTTTGCTATTGGAAGGGTCTGTCACTAATATCGGATAGGGAGATGAAACTATCTAATGTTCTGGAGAGGCTGGGTTAGGTTTCAGGACTTATCTGGACCAGGGACACATCTGGAGGTTGTAGATTTCTGGCAAGTTACTCTAGTGCCTGGAACCCTTGTGGAATCTTATATATTGCCCTAGGTGTTCTTTAGGATTGGCTGGAATGGTCCTGGTTAGGGGTTGATAGGTTATGACAGGTAGCAAAGTCTACCTGAAGGTTGCATAAGAGCAATCTCGATAGTAGCCTCTTGACTTTATTTGAACTCTCTCTGCCACTGATTCTTTATTAATTACCCTTCTTTTCCCACTTTTTGTGAGAATGGAATTGTTGATCCCATGGTCCCAGGACTGGATTCATCCCTGGGAATCCTCTCCAACATCGCCAGGGAGACTTTTACCCCTGGATATCATGTCCCATGTAGGGTGGAGGGCAATGCTTTCACTTGCAAAGTTGAGCTTAGAGTGAGGTCACAGCTGAGCAACAAAAGAGGTTCTCCAGAAATAACTCTAAGGCATGCCGATAGTAGTCTAAGCTTCTCTGCTAATGACTTAAGCTTCATAAGAGCAAGCCTCATGATCAAGGGCATGGCCTATTGATTTGGGTGTCCCTGAAGTTTGACACAGTATGAGGAGATTCCCTGATGGTAAGGTTTAATAGTTCCATATTCTTTCTTCCATCCCTTAGGGGACTTTGCCAATGCTTTTTGATTATCTACTTAATATACTCTAGGATAAATCCAGGCATTACAATAATCTCTACAGGATTAAAGGACCTCTTTCTTATTCTGTGCTTCCTGTGTTTCAGTTCTTCAAATGAGCTGTACAGATAGGTTAAATTAGAATATGTGCTGCAAAAAATTTCAGTTCCAGACCAAATAAACTTTTCCTCCATTGATCTCAAAGAATGTGTGTGGTTCTAAAATATAGACATTGTCTTCCTTACGCTTATGCTCTGAACTACTTTAACCCCAACCTGTGTGGCTTCATTCTTATCTCTAAATATCAAGTTATGTATGTATAAAAAAAAGCCTCTCAAAATCCAGGAATAGTCACCATTCCGTACTTAATGTGTCTGTTATAAAGCTTGCAATCTAGACCCCTGTTTTTTTATAAGCATTTTCTAAAGGTGACCCTGCCATTGTTATTTTTTGTTCCTGGCTTATTTTGTCTCACCAAATGTCCCCTATGTTCATTCACATCTTTGTATGCCTCATGACATTGTTTCATTTTGTAGGAGCACAACCTTCGTTCATAAGTATACACCATCATTTGCCAATCTACTTCTCCGTCAGTGCATCTTTCAGCCACCTGCATTCATTGGGCATCATAGAGAGGGTCCAAAGTCCACAGTCTATCAACATTCTCAATTTTAGATAATTTCATTGTTCCCTAGAGACAGAAAATCAATAAACACACTCTCACCAACTAGGAAATCTAAACCTCATCTTAACTCTTGTCCTTCACCCCATTATTTACTTCTGTTGCTGTGGTAGTGCTGATGGTTTCCTTTTGAACATAGCTCATAGCATGTAGTAGCAGTTTTCCCTCTTGTTCTAGTTTGCTAGCTGCCAGAATGCAATATACCAGAAACAGAATGGCTTTTAAAAGGGAGAATTTAATAAGTTGCTACTTTACAGTTCTAAGGCCAAGAAAATGTCCCAGTTAAAGCAAGTCTATAGAAATGTCCAATCAAAGGCATCCATGGAAAGATGAAGTTGAGGGTTTCTCTCTCAAGTGGAAGGGCACATGGCGAACACAGTCAGAGTTTCTCTGTCATCTGGAAATGCACATGTTGAAAATGGTCAGGGTTCCTCTCTCATCTGGAAGGGCACATGGTGAGCATGGCATATGGCATTATCTGCTAGCTTCTTCTCCTAGCTTCCTGTTTCATGAAGCTCCCTGGGAGGCATGTTCCTTCTTCATCTCCAAAGGTTGCTGGTTGATGTACTCTGCTTCTCGTGGCTATGTCATTCTCTGCTCTTTCAGAAATCTCTCATTCTCCAAACTGTTTCCTCTTTTATAGGACTTTAGAAACTAATCAAAACCCACCCAAATGAGTGGAGACATGTCGTCACCTAATCCAGTTTAACAACCACTCTTGATTAAATCACATCTCCAGGGAGGTGATCTAATTACAGTTTCAAACATACAGTATTGAATAGGGATTATTCTGCCTTTATGAACTGGGATTTTGATTAAAACATGGCTTTTCTAGGGGACATACATCCTTTCAAACCAGCACACCCCTGAACCTTGGACTTAATCATTCTTTTTATACAAGAATCATATCTTTGAAGTAACTCTTACAAGAACTCCATTCATATTTCTAGTGTGAGTCAGTGGGACACATATGTCTGTACACCCCCTTTTAATCTTGTTCATCTTCAATATGGTAATATTACTTCAAGACCCACTAGACAATCACCTTCACTCTTATCTATTCCCTTACATTGGAGTTCAAGCTCATTAGCTAACGGTTCACCCATCTCTAGCTTCTGTGTATCTCTAAGTCCCCTATATTCTGTATTATATTCCTCTGATTATACCTTTATGCTGGTCATGAAAGTGGAATTATACAGCATCTGTCCTTTTGTGTATGGCTAATTTCACTCAGCATTATGTCCTTAAGGGTCATCCCTCTTGTCTTGTGCTTCAGGATGTCATTTTGTCTTACTGCTATATAATATTCCATTATATGTATATACCACATTTTGTTGATCCACTTATCTGTTGATGGGCATTTGGTTTGTTTCCATCTCCTGGCGATTGTGAATAATGCTGCTATGAACATCGATGTACAAATGTCTGTGTGTGTCGTTGCTTTCAGCCTTTCTGGGTATATACCAAGTAGTGCTGTTGCTGGGGTCATAGGGCAACTTAATATTTAGTTTCTTAAGGAACTGCCAAACAGTCTTCCATAGTGGCTGCACCATTATACATTCCCATCAGCAGTCCGTAAGTGTCCCAATATCTCCACATCCTCTCCAACATTTATAGTTTCCTGTTTGTTTAATAGCAGCCATTCTTATAGGTGTGAGGTGGTATCTCATTGTAGTCTTGATCTGCATTTCCTTTATATCTAGTGAAAATGAGCATCTATTCATGTGTTTTTTGAGCCTTCTGTATTTGCTCTTCAGAAGAATTCCTATTCATGTCTTTAGCCCATTTTATAATTGGATTGTTTGTTCTTTTGTTGTTGAGATGTATGATTACTATGTATATACAGGAAATCAAACCTTTGTCTCTGTACTTTCCGGATAGTTTCTCCCATTGAGTTGGTTGTCTCTTCACCTTTTTGACAAAGTCTTTTGAGGTGCAGAAGCGTTTGATTTTGAAGAGTTCCCATTTATCTGTTTTTTCTTTTGTTGCTTGTGCTTTGGGTATAAAGTTTAGGAAGCTTACCTCCTATTACTAGGTCTTGATGATGTTTCCCTACGTTTTCTTCTAGAAGTTTATGGTACTAGTTCTTATATTTAGGTGTTTGATCCACTGAGTTAATTTTTGTGTAGGATATAAGATAGGGGTCCTCATTGATTCTCTTGGCTATTGATATCCAGTTCTTCCATGTCCAATTATTGAAAAGACCATTTTGTCCCAGTTTAGAAGATTTGGGAGCCTTGTCAAAAATCAGTTGACCATAGATTTGGTGGTCTGTTTCTGCACTTTCTGCACTCTCAATTTGATTCCATTGGTAAAATGCTTCTGTCTTTGTGCCAGTACCATACTGTTTTGACCTCTGTGGCTTTATAAGAGGTTTTAAAGTCAGGGAGTGTTAATTCTCCCACTTTGTTCTGCTTTTTTAGGATGCTTTTAGCTATTTGGGTCTCTTTCCCTTTCCAATGAATTTGGTAGCTTTTCCAAATCTTCAAAGTAGGTTGTTGCAATTTTGATTGGTATTGTGTTGAATCTGTGTATCAATTTGGGGAGAATTGACATCTTTAACTATATTTAGCCTTCCTATCCATGAACAGGGAATGTCTTTCCACCTATTTAATTCTCCTTTGATTTCTTTTAGCAATGTTATGCAGTTTTCTGTGTACAAGTCCTTTACATCCCTAGTTAAATTCATTCCTAAGTATTTGATTCTTTTAGTTGCTATTTTGAATGGAATTTTTTCCTTAACTGATTCCTCAGCTAGGTCATTGTTTGCGTGTAGAAATGTTATTGATTTTTGTACATTAATTTTGTATCCCTCCACCTTGCTGAATTAGTTTATTAGCTGAAGTAACTTTGCTGAACATTTCTCAGGATCTTCTAAGTATAATATCTATATATCATTTGCAAATAATGAGAGTATTACTTCTTCCTTTCCAATTTGGATGCCTTTTATTTCTTTGTCATACCTGATTACTCTAGCTAGAACTTCTAGCAAAATGTTGAATAGTAATGGTGACAATGGACATCCTTGTCTTGTACCTGATCTTAGGGGAAAAAGGCTTTCAATCTTTCTCCATCGAGTATGATGCTTTCTATTTTTTCATATATTCCCTTTATCATATTGAGGTAATGACCCTTGATTCCTATCTTTTGGAGTGTTTTTATCAGAAAGGATGCTGAATTTTGTTGAATGCTTTTTCAGCATCTATCGATATGGTCATGTGATTTTTCCCTTTTGATTTGTTATTGTGCTGTAATACATTAATTGATTTTCCTATGTTGAACCATTTTTGCATTCCTGGTATAAACTCCACTTGGTCATGGTGTATGATTGTTTTAATGTGATTTGATTTGCTAATATTTTATTGAGAATTTTGGCATCTATATTTATTAGGGAGATTGGCCTGTAGTTTTCCTTTCTTACAGCATCTTTACCTGGTTTTGGTATTAAAATGATATTAATTTCACTCCTCTTCCTCTTTCTCTGCCGGCGGCGCTCCCACCGCCATCTAGCCCTCCTCTTCCCCCTTCTCCGCCAGCGCTCCTGCCACCATCTAGCCCTCCTCTTCCTCTTTCTCCACCGGCGGCGCTCCCGCCACCATCTAGCCCTCCTCTTCCCCCTTCTCCGCTGGTGCTCCCGCCACCATCTAACCCTCCTCTTCCTCTTTCTCCGCCGGCGGCACTCCCGCCGCCATCATGCCCTTCTCTTTCCCCTTCTGCTCCGGCGGCGCTCCATCCACCATCTTATCCTTCCCTTTCTCCTCCTACTCCAGCGGCTCTCCAACCACCACCATGCCCTCTTCCGCCTTCACTGGCTCCTCCGCCACCATCCTCGACAGCCTTGCCATCCTCACATTTCCTCCTCCAAAACAGCTACTAGGGGAGTAGAAACGATACAGAACAGCTCCCAGAGCCACGACAGAGATAAAAAAGACAGCGTACCCCATCCTGGAACAACTGACTGGCTGGGACAACCCACTCCGGTGAGATCGCAGAGGGGTGCGAGCTTCCCCGGGCGGGGCGGCAAGCGGCCGGAGTCCCTCCCCTCCTCCTTCCCGGGCCAGCTGGCAGAATTGGGCAGGTGGTCCCCTCAAGCCGCGGCGGCTGGCACCGCCACCACGCACGGCCCCCCGGACCAACTGAGATAATTGGATCAGAAATCCCCAGGCCGCAGAGAACGGTGACCGGGGGGGCCCTTCCAAACACGTGATTCCCCGGTCCGACTGGGATCGGTGCACTCTCCCGGGTGGCGGCGGCTGGCACCCTCCCACCACGCTTGGCGCCCTGGGCTGACTAGGAAATTCGGACAGGCGCTCTCCTGGGATGCGGCGGCCGGCGACCCTCCCCGCGTTCGGACCCCCGGGCCAGCTGGCACTCTTCCAAGCCGCTTCGGCTGGCAAACCTCCCCCATGGTGAGAGTTTTCCAAAGTTAAAGGACCCACAGCACCTTTTACTGGTGGGACCCGCAGACAAACGTGTGCCACGAGCGCCACCTACTGGGAAGAATAAGAAAAACAGAACCCAGAGATTTCACAGAAAAGACTTCCAACCTGTTGGGTCCAACACCCAGGGAAATCTGACTAAATGCCCAGATGCCAGCAGAAGATAACGGATCACGCTCAGAAGATTGAAAATATGGCCCAGTCAAAGGAACAAACCAATAGTTCAAATGAGATACAGGAGCTGAGACAACTAATGCTGAATATACGAACAGAAATGGAAAATCTCTTCAAAAACGAAATCGATAAATTGAGGGAGGACATGAAGAAGACATGGGCTGAACAAAAAGAAGAAATAGAAAAACTGAAAAAACAAATCACAGAACTTATGGAAGTGAAGGATAAAGTAGAAAAGATGGAAAAAACAGTGGATACCTACAATGATAGATTTAAAGAGACAGAAGATAGAATTAGTGATTTGGAGGATGGAACATCTGAATTCCAGAAAGAAACAGAAACTGTCGGGAGAAGAATGGAAAAATTTGAACACGGTATCAGGGAACTCAAGGACAATATGAACCGCACAATTATACGTGTTGTGGGTGTCCCAGAAGGAGAAGAGAAGGGAAAAGGAGGAGAAAAACTAATGGAAGAAATTATCACTGAAAATTTCCCAACTCTTATGAAAGACCTAAAATTACAGATCCAAGAAGTGCCGCGCACCCAAAAGAGATTAGACACAAATAGGCGTTCTCCAAGACACTTACTAGTTAGAATGTCAGAGGTCAAAGAGAAAGTGAGGATCTTGAAAGCAGCAAGAGAAAAACAATCCATCACATACAAGGGAAACCCAATAAGACTATGTGTAGATTTCTCAGCAGAAACCATGGAAGCTAGAAGACAGTGGGATGATATATTTAAATTACTAAAAGAGAAAAACTGCCAACCAAGACTCCTATATCCAGCAAAATTGTCCTTCAAAAATGAGGGAGAAATTAAAACATTCTCAGACAAAAAGTCACTGAGAGAATTTGTGACCAAGAGACCAGCTCTGCAAGAAATACTAAAGGGAGCACTAGAGTCAGATACAAAAAGACAGAAGAGAGAGGTGTGGAGAAGAGTGTAGAAAGAAGGAAAGTCAGATATGATATATATAACACAAAAGGCAAAATGGTAGAGGAAAATATTATCCAAACAGCAATAACACTAAATGTTAATGAACTGAATTCCCCAATCAAAAGACATAGACTGGCAGAATGGATTAAAAAACAGGATCCTTCTATATGCTGTCTACAGGAAACACATCTTAGACCCAAAGATAAACATAGATTGAAAGTGAAAGGTTGGGAAAAGATATTTCATGCAAATAACAACCAGAAAAGAGCAGGAGTGGCTATACTAATATCCAACAAATTAGACTTCAAATGTAAAACAGTTAAAAGAGACAAAGAAGGACACTATCTACTAATAAAAGGAACAATTAAACAAGAAGACATAACAATCATAAATATTTACGCAACGAACCAGAATGCCCCAAAATACGTGAGGAATACACCGCAAACACTGAAAAGGGAAATAGACTCATATACCATAATAGTTGGAGACTTCAATTCACCACTCTCATCAATGGACAGAACATCTAGACGGAGGATCAATAAAGAAATAGAGAATCTGAATATTACTATAAATGAGCTAGACTTAACAGACATTTATAGGACATTACATCCCACAACAGCAGGATACACCTTTTTCTCAAGTGCTCATGGATCATTCTCAAAGATAGACCATATGCTGGGTCTCAAAGCAAGTCTTAACAAATTTAAAAAGATTGAAATCATACACAACACTTTCTCAGATCATAAAGGAATGAAGTTGGAAATCAATAACAGGCGGAGTGCCAGAAAATTCACAAATACGTGGAGGCTCAACAACACACTCTTAAACAATGACTGGGTCAAAGAAGAAATTGCAAGAGAAATTAGTAAATACCTCGAGGCGAATGAAAATGAAAACACAACATATCAAAACTTATGGGATGCAGCAAAGGCAGTGCTAATAGGGAAATTTATTGCCCTAAATGCCTGTATCAGAAAAGAAGAAAAGGCAAAAATGCAGGCATTAACTGTCCACTTGGAAGAACTGGAGAAAGAACAGCAAACTAATCCCACAGCAAGCAAAAGGGAAGAAATAACAAAGATTAGAGCAGAAATAAATGAAATTGAGAACATGAAAACAATAGAGAAAATCAGTAAGACCAGAAGTTGGTTCTATAGGAAAATCAATAAGATTGATGGGCCCTTAACAAGATTGATAAAAAAAAGAAGAGAGAGGATGCAAATAAATAAGATCAGAAATGGAAGAGGAGACATAACTACTGACCTCACAGAAATAAAGGAGGTAATAACAGGATACTATGAACAACTTTACGCTAATAAATACAACAATTTAGATGAAATGGACGGGTTCCTGGAAAGACATGAACAACCAACTTTGACTCAAGAAGACATAGATGACCTCAACAAACCAATCACAAGTAAAGAAATTGAATTAGTCATTCAAAAGCTCCCTAAAAAGAAAAGTCCAGGACCAGACGGCTTCACATGTGAATTCTATCAAACACTCCAGAAAGAATTAGTACCAACTCTCCTCAAACTCTTCAAAAAAATTGAAATGGAGGAAAAACTACCTAATTCATTCTATGAAGCCAACATCACCCTCATACCAAAACCAGGCAAAGATATTACAAAAAAAGAAAACTACAGGCCAATCTCTCTAATGAATATAGATGCAAAAATCCTCAATAAAATTCTAGTAAATCGAATCCAACAACACATTAAAAGAATTATACATCATGACCAAGGAGGATTCATCCCAGGTATGCAAGGATGGTTCAGCATAAGAAAATCAATTAAGGTAATACACCATATCAACAAATCAAAGCAGAAAAATCACATGATCATCTCAATTGATACAGAGAAGGCATTTGACAAGATTCAACATCCTTTCCTGTTGAAAACACTTCAAAAGATAGGAATACAAGGGAACTTCCTGAAAATGATAGAGGGAATATATGAAAAACCCACAGCTAATATCATCCTCAATGGGGAAAAATTGAAAACTTTCCCCCTAAGATCAGGAACAAGACAAGGATGTCCATTATCACCACTATTATTCAACATTGTGTTGGAGGTTCTAGCCAGAGCAATTAGACAAGAAAAAGAAATACAAGGCATCAAAATTGGAAAGGAAGAAGTAAAACTATCACTGTTTGCAGACGATATGATACTATACGTCGAAAACCCGGAAAAATGCACAACAAATCTACTAGAGCTAATAAATGAGTACAGCAAAGTAGCAGGTTACAAGATCAACATTCAAAAATCTGTAGCATTTCTATACACTAGCAATGAACAAGCTGAGGGGGAAATCAAGAAACGAATCCCATTTACAATTGCAACTAAAAGAATAAAATACCTAGGAATAAATTTAACTAAAGAGACAAAAAAAACCTATATAAAGAAAACTACAAAAAACTGTTAAAAGAAATCACAGAAGACCTAAATGGATGGAAGGGCATACTGTGTTCATGGATTGGAAGACTAAATATAGTTACGATGTCAATCCTACCTAAATTGATTTACAGATTCAACGCAATACCAATCAAAATCCCAACAACTTATTTTTCAGAAATAGAAAAACCAATAAGCAAATTTATCTGGAAGGGCAGGGTGCCCCGAATTGCTAAAAACATCTTGAGGAAAAAAAATGAAGCTGGAGGTCTCGCACTGCCTGACTTTCAGGCATATTATGAAGCCACAGTGGTCAAAACAGCATGGTATTGGCATAAAGATAGATATATCGACCAATGGAATCAAATAGAGTGCTCAGATATAGATCCCCTCATCTATGGACATTTGATCTTTGATAAGACAGTCAAGCCAACTCACCTGGGACAGAACAGTCTCTTCAGTAAATGGTGCCTAGAGAACTGGATATCCATATGCAAAAGAATGAAAGAAGACCCATATCTCACACCCTATACAAAAGTTAACTCAGAATGGATTAAAGATCTAAACATTAGGTCTAAGACCATCAAACAGTTAGAGGAAAATGTAGGGAGATATCTTATGAAACTTACAATTGGAGGTGGATTTATGGACCTTAAACCTAAAGCAAGAGCACTGAAGAAGGAAATAAATAAATGGGAGCTCCTCAAAATTAAACACTTTTGTGCATCAAAGAACTTCATCAAGAAAGTAGAAAGACAGCCTACACAATGGGAGACAATATTTGGAAATGACATATCAGATAAAGGTCTAGTATCCAGAATTTATAAAGAGATTGTTCAACTCAACAACAAAAAGACGGCCAACCCAATTACAAAATGGGAAAAAGACTTGAACAGACACCTACCAGAAGAGGAAATACAAATGGCCAAAAGGCACATGAAGAGCTGCTCAATGTCCCTGGCCATTAGAGGAATACAAATCAAAACCACAATGAGATATCATTTCACACCCAACAGAATGGCCATTATCCACAAAACGGAAAATTACAAGTGCTGGAGAGGATGCGGAGAAAGAGGCACACTTATCCACTGTTGGTGGGAATGTTAAATGGTGCAACCACTGTGGAAGGCAGTTTGGCAGTTCCTCAAAAAGCTGAATATAGAATTGCCATACGACCCAGCAATACCATTCCTGGGTATCTACTCAAAGGACTTAAGGGCAAAGGCACAAACGGACATTTGTCCACCAATGTTTATAGCAGCGTTATTTACAGTTGCAAAGAGATGGAAACAGCCAAAATGTCCATCAACAGAAGAGTGGCTAAACAAACTGTGATATATACATACGATGGAATATTATGCAGTTTTAAGACAGGATAAACTTATGAAGCATGTAATAACATGGATGGACCTAGAGAACATTATGCTGAGTGAGTCTAGCCAAAAACTAAAGGACAAATACTGTATGGTCCCACTGATGTGAACCGACATTCGAGAATAAACTTGGAATTTGTCATTGGTAACAGAGTCCAGCAGGAGTTAGAAACAGGGTAAGATAATGTGTAATTGGAGCTGAAGGGATACAGACTGTGCAACAGGACTAGATACAAAAACTCAAAAATGGACAGCACATTGTAGCTATCCATTATTTTTTCTATGTTTGCTACTTTATCCTTCACTTCCATAAGTTCTGCGATTTGTTTTTTCAGTTTTTCTATTTCTTCTCTATGTTCAGCCCATGTCCTCTTCATGTCCTCCCTCAATTTATCGATTTCATTTTTGAAGAGGTTTTCCATTTCTGTTCGTATATTCAGCATTAGTTGTCTCAACTCTTGTGTCTCATTTGAGCTATTGGTTTGTTCCTTTGACTGAGCCATATTCTCAATCTTTTGAGCGTGGACAGTTATCTTCTGCTGCTGGCGTCTGGGCATTTATTCAGATTTCTCTTGGTGTTGGACCCAGCAAGGTTGTAATATTTTTCTGTGAAATCTCTGGGTTCTGTTTTTCTTATCCTGCCCAGTAGGTGGCGCTCGTGGCACACGTTTGTCTGCGGGTCCCACCAGTAAAAGGTGCTGTGGGACCTTAAACTTTGGAAAACTCTCGCCGTTCTGGGGGTTCGCTAGCCGAAACGGCTTGAGCCGGCCCGGGGTCCGCACGCAGGGAGGGTTGCTGGTCGCCGCAGCCAGGGAAAGAGCCCGTCCGAATTTCCTAGTCGGCCCTGGGCAACAAGCGTGGCGGGAGGGCGCCAGCGGCAGCGGCCCGCCCGAGAGAGTGCATGTTCCCCGGGAGTCACGGGTTTGGAAGGGGCCTCCCCCACCCGTCACCGTTCTCCGCGGCCTGGGGGTTTCCAATCCAATTCTCTCAGTTGGTCCGGGGGCTGCGCGTGGTGTGGGCGCCAGCCGTCTTTGTTTCAGGGGACCGCCTCTCCAATTCTCCCAGCCGGCCCGGGAAGGGGGAAGGGAGTAACTCCGGCTGCTTGCCACCCCGCCCGGTAAGGCCCGCGCGCCTCGGCGATCTCACCCGAGCTGCTTCTCTCAGCCAGCCAGCCGTTCCAGGATGGGGTACGCTGTCTTTTTTATCTCTGTTGTGGCTTTGGGCGCTTTCTGTATCGTTTCTACTCCCCTAGTAGGTGTCCTGGAGAAGAAACTAAGATCCGCGCGTCTTACTAAGCCGCCATCTTCCAGGAAGTCCTCTTCTACTGTCTTCTTGATCTCCTTTTTCCCACTTATTTTATTTAGAGTTATATGAACATGTTTGACTAGCTGTTCCATCGTCTTTGTCTCCTCTGGTGTTTTTATTTGGTCGTTAGGCTGGGCTACATCTTTCTGCATTGTGATATGCTTAGTGATGTTTTTGTCACATGTATATATCTTAATTGATTTACTTTGGAAGTTGATTTCCTTTAATAGTCTAAAACCTTGTGTTTGCAGGGTGGATGTGTCACAACATGCATGGTACGAGGTGGAACAGGTGTGCTGATGCGTTACAGCGCCATATATAAGGTGCAGTTTGCAGATGTTACGCTGGTGCTTGTGAACATGGGCACCCAGCATCCAGGAAGGATATAACTCGTCTAGCGTGGGGCCCTTGGTGTGCGTGTGCAGAGCTATGGCAGCAGGTCAGGGTTATGTCTTCCTAGGCTGGGGGCAGATGTGACCCCGCTGCACAACTCAGTGCTTTCTCAGAGCTGGGAAGCATGCCTGAGGCCACATGTGCATGCATGAGTCTAGGAGATCTGTATGCTTAAGTTCCCAGAACTGAAGTACGTGACTGGGGTCCATGCACATGTGCGGGTCTAAGAGTGCCATAAACTGATGTGCAAAGCTCCGGGGGTGTGTGGTGTATTTGTGCGACACTGTAGGCAGGGTGGGGTGGGGGTGTAGTCTGGGTATGAAGGTATGCGTCTGCAGCCTTTATGCATTGGTGACATCCTGCAGGGAGCAGGGATGGGGAGGTAGTGCTTGGGAGGGGTGCAGGAAAGGTGGGTTGGACTGCACTTGGGGTAGGGGTGTAGAGCGGATGTGCATGCTGGGATTGGTGGGGGCGGGGGCTCTTGGAGCCCAGGTTAGTGGGGGTGGGTGACGGGGTACAGGTGCATGGGGTGTGGTGTGAGTCACGGATCGTGGGGCTGCGCTGATGAGGGTAGCACGTTCAAAGAACCCGGTTTAACTTACTTTGTAGTCCCGTCTCCCTGTCCGTTCACTCCTGTGGGGTCCACGCTTCCCCGTTAGGCTCCAGTCCTCTGCCTCTAAGTTCCTCAGCCTCTGCCTCATTATGAAGATTTTATAATCCTTTAAAAACAAATTTTAAAGTTACTTTTTTGGGGCCTTTGACCGATTATTCCAGTTTCGAGACCGTTAGGACTGTTTTGATTCTTTGAATTTTAGAAGTGAGAGATGTAGAGTCCACCTTCCTCATTTTACGGGCTGAGTACCTTAGACACAGAAAAGTTCAGTAATTAACTAGGGGCAGATGTTGTGGTTCAACCCTAAACAGTGCTTTTACTTATTTCATTTGGATCATTTGAATGTTTGCTGTTGTTTGTTTGTTTGTTTTTTCCATCCTGGGAACCATTTTATGGAGAAACAATGTAGCCTTTTCAATTTAAGAGATTCCTCAAGCTGTTTACCTTTGTATCCTTAACTCACTATTCTGTGATTGGAATATGTTAGGCACTGGGTAATGTCTGATGGATTAAATTCAGTGTATATTTTCGCCAGTTTTATTTGAACTCTTTTTGACCTATCAATTTTCTCTTCTTTGAATGTTTTGAATTTGTTTCCTACAACATTTTCTTTATGTTATATGGTGATCAGTCTTTATATAGTGAACAAAAACACTGGTATTCTTCCTGGGTCCAGTGCTTCTGGAGTGCTGATGCAGAATTTATAAATACAGGTGAAAAGGTAAATATAATTGCCTCAAATCATAGACATGTATTTTTTTAGACTCTGAATTCAGATGATATTTAATTCAAAGCTTTCACATAACAGTATAGGATAGAAATAATAAAATGGTAGAAGTCTGTCAATTTGCCAAGATTCATAGTTGAATAATACTACCGAGAGCTGTATTGGTTCAGGCTATCTTCAAGAAGGAAGACTATATGTAATTTTTCCCTATAAATATAGTAAGCTTATTTAGAACTTTTTCATAAAGTTCTGTGCTGCTGGTTCAAATGCTTTGTAAAATGAGTCTGGAATAAAACATAATAAAGTTCAAATAAGATAACTTTGTATGGTTGACTTATTCTCAAGTTTTAAGGGTAAAGGCTAACAGTCTCTAAACTACATAGAGTTCATTTACTAATCATGAACTAATGGTTATTTTTTACTGATGTGTGATCATTTACTAATGGTTAGTTTTTTAACTTCATTGCCATGTCAAGCATGCAGTTGATTGGGTACTTAAAATATACAAAATACTGGGTGGTGTGATGGTGGCTCAGTGGCAGAATTCTCGCCTGCCATACTGGAGACCTGGGTTCAATACTGGAGACTGGTGCCTCCCCCATGTTAAAAAAAATACATATATATTTGTATATACACAAAATACTAAAATGTTTAGACAATCCATAGAAGTTGATTGTGTGAAAATTGTCCAGAAACGAACTGATAGCTGTAGGAAAACCCTCTGGTTCCTGATTTAGAAGTTCAAATTTAAAATTTATTCTTAAGGTTTTTTTTTGTTTTTTTAATTTTTAAATTTTTTTTGGACATAACCACATACAAACACAAACATTCTTACCGCGTGATCATTCCATTCTTGGTATATAATCAAAAACTCACAATATCATCATCATGATCATTTCTTAGAACATTTGCATCAATTCAGAAATTGATTTAGTATAAATTATTTTACTTTTTTCTGTGCATATATATCCATAGTGATCCTACTATGCATTCTGTTTTGTAAACCTGTTTTTTTACTCAACTGTATGCCATGAATATCTTTCCGTCTCAAATGTTATCAACCTACCTCATATATACCATACCCCTTACCCCTCCCTCTCATTGACTGCTTATAGTTCCATCTACCCATATATTTTAGCCTTTGTTTCCCCTATTTTTTTCTATGTCCCTTACCACTCCCTGTCATTGATCACTAGCATTTCAATCTACTAAATCTATTTTAACATTTGTGCCCCTATTATTTATTTATTTTTAACCCATATATTGTACTCATTTGTCCATACTGTAGATAAAAGGAGCATCAGACACAAGATTTTTGCAATCACACAGTCCCATTGCAAAAGCTGTGTCATTATCCAGTCATCTTCAAGAAACATGGCTACTGGAACACAGCTCTACATTCAGGCATGTTCTTAAGTTTGTTAAGTTTAGATTTATCACACTGATGAGATACAATCTTTGTAATGAAATCCGAAATGGTAGTCAACTGAGTGCCTGGTTTATGAAAAAGATACTGTTGTTTAGAATCCTCAGAAACACAGAGATGAATAACTGTGCTTCATATCAAAGACCATATAACTGATGGGGAATTGTAAAAATATAAATATATGTCTACATATAAATAATAACCAGAACCATAAGGCAAACTTTAAATAGACATGCAAAGTACTGGACGGCCACAGAGAAAAGAATAGTTAATTTTGACTGCAACAGATGGTCTGATGTCTAGATAAACAGTGGGCATGGATGATAGCCTTGTTGAATCTTGAAATCCTGTTGAAAGTTATAATAATTTGGCTGGTATGAATGGGATTGAGGGTGGAAATGAAGGTTGACTTGAAAGTAATTGTTACTGTTGCATTTTGCTGCAGTCTGTTTTTTACACCCGTCACTCTGATGAAATGTTCTTAATAAAGAGGGTCACCAGTAATTATTCCTTACTAAATTCTGAGTGGAGATTTTTCTTTTAATACATGATTTCTCTGTATATTTTGACATACTGCCTTCTCCACCCCTCTGTGTTTTTGTTTGTAAATGAAAACAGTCTTTTTTTCCCTAATTTTGTATGTTATACTCTGTTAAAAAAATAATTACAGTAATACAGAAATCTCATCATCCAGAGATAATTACTAAATATTTTAGTATAAATTATTTTACTTTTTTTCTGTGCATATATATCCATAATGATCCTACTATGCATTCTGTTTTGTAAACCTGTTTTTTTACTCAACTGTATGCCATGAATATCTTTCCATCTCAAATATTATCAACCTACCTCATTTTTAAAAGTGGCAGAATATTCTATTTTGTAGATATGCTCCAATTTGTTTAACCAATCCCTTATTTTAGGAAATTTATATTTCTGGTTTTTCACTATTACAGATATTGCTATGAGGATTTTGTGTGTGTGTGTGTGTGTTTGTACGCGCGCCTGGTTATTTCCTTAGGGTGAATTTAAGTTATTTGATCAAAGAGTAAATACACTATATTTTACCTGTTATGTTATATTTCCTTGTAGAAAAATTGTACCAATTTATATTTTCATTAACTATATGAGGGTTTCCACTTTCCCACAGTTTTAAGACTTGCTCTATTAAAAGAAAAATTATGTCTTTATTTAGATTTGTTTTAATTTGAGTATTATAGATAAAATGTACTCACAGTTTTCCTTAGCATTTATAGTTTCTTTGAAATTGCCTGCCCATATATTTTGCCCACTTTTCTTTGGGGTATATGTCTTTTTTTGTTAGTTGTTCATAAGAAAGAATTTTTTGATCTTATGTTCAAGTATTCTTTTTTTCAGTTTGCCTTTTAATTTTGTACATGTAATTTCCCATGGTATTCGATTTATAAATGTTTCTATATTTACATTTCTTTCCTCTACAGTTTATAGCTTTGGTGTTAGAATATAGGCTAAGTTGCCTAACAAAGGGATAAAAAATACAGTGGCTTAAAGAAGATAAAAAATGTATTTCTATTATACATGACAGTTCAGAGAGGAGTGGAGCAGGCATGACACTCCCATCTTCACCATGTAGACCCAAGGTGGCTGAACTAGTTGTTGCTTTCTGCCACTTGTCAGGAATAGAGAAAGGCCTATTTTAAAGAATGTAATAAGGAAGTGGCATAAATCACTTTTGTTCATGTCAGGTTGTCCAGAACTTATTTATAGGGCTACAAGAAAGCATGGGAAAATGTAATTTCCAACTGGATGACCATGTGCCCAGCTAAAATTCATGTTTTGTTTTGGGGCAGTAGTGGTGATAGTTTCTGTCACCAAGAGAAAAGGAAAGAATGGATACTGGGGAGATAACTGGTAGTCTCTGACACTGATGTTATGCCTAGATGGAGCTTGTTTTCTGAGCCAAAGTGATAAAAACATTTCTGCTGCTATTTTCTTTTGTAAATCTGGGATCCATGAGCTATGGCGCCAATATTTTTTTCTCCCAGGTACTTGGACAACTGTCCCAACAGTACTTTTTGAATAGTCCTTCCTTTTCCCTCTAATTTGAAATACTGCTTTTTTTTCTGGCTTAAATGGCAAGCATTTATTGCCTCAAGTTTTTTTTTTTTTTTTAAATACCGCTTTTTAAACATACTAAATAAACTCACAGGATCACTTTTGTACTCAGAATTGTTTTTTTCATTTTCTTTTTTTCCTTTATACTGTATCTTGAATTGCTGGCTGTAATATTAAGTTTTAGTTTTTCTTACAGCACATCTCCTGTCTTTGCTCACTTATTTCCCAATTCAAAATGGTATATTTTGACCATTTTTGTCGCATTTCATAATATAAACCTTTGAGTTCTGATTGCAAGTGTGTTTAAATTCACAAATTTTGATTCATTCTGTTGTTTTATTTCATTTTATAACTTATTTCACAGAGATAAAATCTTCTTACGTTTTCCCAGGAGTAGAAAATAGTTTTCATTTCTGGTTTGCTGGAATATGTTTTCTTCATTAATCTTTCACATATTTTGTTTATTGTATACCTTTTAATTATAGAAATTTCACAGTTTCCTTTTTTTTTCGGAACAGCTTATTTTGATGTAATGGAAAGTTTATATAGACCTATTTTGTACCTAAACATATGCAGGTGGATTCTTCTTTATTTCCTTCTCTGTTTATTAGGATACTACTTATATCCTGAAAACTTTGGTATCATAGGTTTATTTAATCATTCAGTTTCTCAATCAGCAGCCTGAGAAGGTTAGGTAGGGAACAGAATCAGTTGAGAGGATTTTAGTCTCTGTGGAGTTTTCTTTTCCTTTTGAAACTATTGCATGAGGGCCAGCCATATTCTTCGACTGTCTTATTCCTTTGAGAAAGTGCAAGGCCACACACCAATTCTGTTTTTAACCCCAACTTTAAAGTGACATGGCCACCTGATAAGGAAGTAGTTTTGAAAATTTGCCCCACTGCTTAAAAGCTTTCTATCTACTGTGATTGTGCACCTATCCATTTTCTCTCACCATAGCCCCACCCCTAGAATAATTGCAGTTGCTCTTGCTATAATTCTGTAGCTGTGAAAATAACTCTAAGAAGATTAGTGTCTATCTCTCCCATAGTGCTTCTCCTTATATGATGCCAACTTTAGGGAGTTTCCCTCCATTTATATTCCATGATCAGAGAGAACCCTAATCACTCCTTGGAAACTACATCAGAGGTATATACTGAGTGAGGAGTAGCTGGCTATATTCATTCTCCCAGATGTGCTTCTGCAAAACAGTGAAGGCTTTTGATCAATAGGAAGAAAAATTTTTTCCATGCGTATATTCTGCATTTGTTCATTGTCCCTAACACATTTATCCTTTGTTTTCTTGGTTTGGGATTATAATTATAGTTTCATAGGCTAAATACTTGGTGTAGAGTTCATTTGGAAGAGTCAGACCTAATATATATTATGACATTATTTACTATTTGTTTTTTTCTTGGTTCTTCCATACTGACCCAAATCAAAAAACTTTTGAAATCATTATTTGATTCAATACTTTTGGTGTGGTTGAAATTTTAGAAGTGGAACATGTTCAAGGATTAATCATTAGTTCTTTGTTTCAAAGCAGCACAAAAATGAAGTGCTAAGGTTCGTACCTTTGGTGCCACAAGCTATCTAGAAGATATTATAGAAATAATGTTGATGATTTAGATCTACCAGGATAGTTAGTCATATAATACTGGTTTTGGTACTGTAAACCATTTTCTATATTTTCCTTCACCTATTCCTGTCATGTGACCAAGAAATCTTCCAGTTGTTTAAGGTTGAGGCATGTTGGTATTTAAGCCCTCTGTGGTCTGTCATTAATTATGGAATTTGGGGTAAGTCATTTAATCTCTATGAGTTTTAGTTTTCTTTTTTGCAGTGATGTTTACTCTATGTACTTCACTAATGTATAGTTAGAAACTAATGTGGAAATATATATAAATTAGCTTCATAAATTGTAAACGTCCATACAGTTATGCACAGATTTGAGGTTGGATGCTATAAAGTGACTACAGGAAACAGTTTGAAAGTTCTATGAGAAGATTTTATGAGAAGCATCTTTTCTGTAAATAAACGAGGGAATTAAGCTCTTCTGTGAAAGTAGACTCTCACCTTCTTGTGATGTATATTATACTCTCTATAGAGTTAATCTAATGGTTAGATAAGACAAAAAAAACAAGGATGGTATAAAATGTACAAATGTAGCACTTTTCTAGCAGTTGAAGTATGATATCAGTATTAGTATATTAGTATTGTAGAAATGAGTTTTAGCCTGGATGAATGCCTTCTAATTTATTAAGGCTCAGATTTTGTAGGGACTCAGTATAGAAGTGGATGGAAACAACAATTCTAATCTATTATGCTCATATGTCATGGCTTGTATTCCCCAACACTTGTCACTCATTTACCATATTTCCTTTATGTTATTGTAGACCAAAGTTAAAATAGTAATAATATAAATAAAATAAAGCTTGCATATTGGAGGGAAAAGCTAGATTAAAACTAAATAATAAAGAGGAAACAATGCAAAAGACAAAAAAGTTACTGAAGAATTAAAACTATAAAGCAATGAGGAAGAAAATGGGATGAAAAATAAAATAAGATATTTTTGAAAGGATAAAATAAAAACAAAGCACTGCTGTCACAAAAAAAATCATTCACATTAATCCATGAGATGTTAGCCAGTGAAACCTGAATTCAGTGATGCAAAAACATTTTCAGCATTTTTTAACATTAAAACCAAACATTTGCTAGAGGTAATTTTGCACGAATATTGAATGTTAATGAAAATTACTGTGCAAGATATAGAATGTCCTGATATAACTGATCTTATTTTATTTATCCATCAGTTTCATGAAAGGCACTGATCTGGCATTGTTCACAATTTGATTATGTGTGATATACTGACAGTACTTTGAGAATACAGATACTCTTTGTATGTATTTAAAAATTACCTTTTTAAAACCTGTATACTTTAATCCATATATATATATATATATATACACACACACACACACACATATATAATTTACCAGTTCCATTTTCCTCTCTACAGAAGCAACCACTATCCTGAAATTGATGGGATCATCAATTTCAAACTTTCAAACACTCCTTTAAAAGTGCTTGTACTTTTTTTGTATCACACTTGTGACTCTCTACCAATGGCACACAGTTTTGCTTGACATATTTTAAAACTTCATATATATGCCTCTTTCTCCAACTTGCTTTTTTCACTGTATAGGGTGTTTATAATTTTTCAGTATAATGGGTCATTACTGTACTTATCTTCTTAAGAATGTGTATCTGTGGGAATTATTGAAGGGTTATATAGGACTGGATTTGCACCTTGAAATGACTAGCTGTTGAAAAATTGTGGTCTCAGATGATTGTACTGATATACATTCTCATTAAAGGTGTATATAAATTCTGTTTCTCCTAATCTTGAGTAAAATTAGTATCAAACTTTTAACTTTTGCCCTCTGACCAGTTACGAAAGTATCTGATTGTTTTGTTGTTTGTATTTTTCTGATTGTTTGGTTTAACGGTTTTCTTACATTTAATAGTTATTTAGGTTTCTTCTTTTTTGAAATACATGGTCATGTTCTCCTATTTTTAAAATTAGATTGTTTGTGTTTTTCTTATTCTGCATATATTCTAGACAGCCATAAACATTAGTGATGTCTTTCTCAATTAATGCCTCGTTTTCTCACTTGGATTATAGTATCTTTGATTGTATAGAAGTTTATTCAATTTTACTTTAGTTAAATTAATTAGTTTTTTGTTAATAAAAATTTATTTCAGTAGCATACATCATAAAATTTCTATTTTAACCATTTTTAAGGCTCAGATTTTTGTACTGATTAAAATTTTTAATTGTACATGTAAATGATTAAAACCATTTTTAATTGTACAATTTAATGACATATTTTGATACTTTTTTATTTTTTCTTAAATTCTCATGATTTTTGTGGATTATGAAATCAAATGGAGCTTAGCAGGGTTGCCTTTTCTCTTCTCTACAATATCTGGGGTCTCTGATACAGTGACTTCAGGACTGGGGATGGCTTGACAGTTGCAGACTGGAATAATCTGGAGGCATCTTTGTTCATGTCTTGTGGTTGAAGGTAATTATGGACTGGGACTTCACTTGGGCTACCAACCAGAATGCCTGTACTTGATATCTTCATGTGGACTGACCTGGTCTTCCAAATTTGGTGGCTAAGTTCCAAGAGTAAACAGTCCCAAAGAAAACTAGATGCAAATTGTATCGCCCAGAAGTCACATGGTATCCCAAGCCTGCTTCTATTGAAGGGGAGGAAACATAGACCCTAAATTTTGATGAAAGGAGGGTCAAAATTACATTGTAGGTAGAGCATGTAAGATGGGTGATAATTTTACATCTTCTTAGGAAAAATACAATTAGCCACATCTACCTTGAAGTTATAAAGTTTGTCTCCTTGATTTTTGTTTAAATTCTAAAGTTTTGCTTTTTATGGTTAGGTCTGAATTTTTTTTATATTTATTATGAGATACAGATCTAGTTTCATTTTTGTTTTATGGTTAATTAGTTAAAACAGACATAATATGTCTTTTCCCCCATAATTTTTAATGCCATGTCTAACACTTCCAAATATGCATAGATTTGTATCTGAGCTCTATCTTGTATTTTTCTATTTGTATACTCCTTAATCTATACCATTCTGTGATGACTACTACAAATTTATTATAAGTTTTTAATATCTATCAAGAAAGTTTTAATTTTGAATATCTTCTGCAAAATTGTCAAGTTTGTTCCTTCCCTTTGATTTTCAGAATTGGCTTGTATAGTTCCATGAGATTTTCATTACAGTTGCAATAAAATTACAGATTAGTTTTAGGAAAACTGTCATATTCATGATATCATATCTTCCTAAATGTTTTTTTCCTCTCTTTATTTTTATTTTAATAAAAAAATAAAGTATATATTTTTAAATAGTTAATAAAATGTTTTAAAAACACACGTTTTCACTGAAAAGGTCTTGATTCATCTTATATTTTAATGCAAATTCCAAGAGGAAAGAGATTCATTTTGTTCATTGATGCATTATCTCGAGAGCTTGGAACAGTACTACAGAGGACATTGATTAAATATTTGTTGAATGAATGAATAATGTGTTTTAATTTTATCTGTGATTTTAAAAGGATTGTACATGGAACCTTTTCATTACATATTTTTCTTATTGACTATTATTGAAAGTTGAAATTATATATTTTTTCGTACTGACTTAATAGAAGTTGAAATTGAATTTATATTTACATTTTAATATTGCTAAAATCTTCCTTATTGCTTAGTGGTTTTCTAGAATGTCTCTCTGTTTCCAATTTTTATAGTTCTTATTTTTTATTTCTTTTTCTTGTTGCATTGGTAGGAACACAGCAACAATAATGAATAGAAGTGGTTACAATAAATATTCTGTTTTTGCCTGACCCAAATGAGACTACTTCTTAAATTTAATTTTCTTTCATGATCACTGACATGTTTTCATGTTAAAGAGCTTTTCTACTATTCTTAATTTGACTAAGACTTTTTAATTATAACTAAAAAGTAAATTATATTAAATACATTTCAGTATTTTTGAGATGATAATATTTTATTAATTAATATTGTGATTAACCTTAGTTGCTTTTTAAAAATAAAACCCCTTTTCTTGCATTCCCTGGTTTAATCCTACTTGATAGTATTTTAATATTTTCCTGGATTTGATTTACCTATTTATTAATAATTTTGCAACTGAAATTGGTTTGGTTTTGCTTTCAAAATTATATTGTCTTCATAAAATGAGGCTTTTCTTCTTTGTAATAAACTAGTACATTTCATCCCTCCAAAAAGAAACCCCATATCCATTAAGCAGTCTTCCCCATTTGTCCCTTCCCCTAGTCTCTAGCCTCTGTCAGTCACTGATCTACTTTGTGTCTTTGTAGATTTGCCTATTTTGGACATTTCAGATAAATGAAACCATATAATTTGTGGTCTTTTATGACTGGCTTCTTTCATTTAGCATAATATTTTCGAGGTTTAGCCATACTGTATCATGTATCAGTACTTCATTCTTTCTCCTGATTGACTGATATTTCATTACATGCATAATACTACATTTTACTTTTCCATTCATCAGTTGATGGACATTTGGATTATTTCTATCTTTTGACTAGTATGAACCATTATTTACAGAATTTTGAGTAAACAAATTGTGCTAGTTTGAAAGGATATACGTACCCTAGAAAAGCCATGTTTTTATCAAAATCCCATTTCATAAAGGTAGAATAATCCCTATTAAATAGGGTGTGTTTGAAACTGTAATCAGATCATCTCCCCAGAGACATGATTTAATCAAGAGTGGTTGTTAAGCTGGATTAGGTGATGACATGTTTCCACCCATTTGAGTGGGTCTTGAGAAGTTTCTGGAGTCCTATAAAAGAGGAAACATTTTGGAGAATGAAGGAGATTCAGAGAGAGCACCACAGAATGACGTAGCTATGAGAAGCAGAGTCCACCAGCCAGCGACCTTTGGAGATGAAGAAGGAAAATGTCTCTTGGGGAGCTTCATGAAACAGGAAGCCAGGAGAATAAGCTAGCAGGTGATGCTGCGTCCGCTGTGTGCCCTTCCAGAGAGAGAGGAACCCTGACTGTGTTCACCATGTGCCTTTCCAGATGAGAGAGAAATTCTGAGTGTGTTCGCCATGTGCCTTCTCACTTGAGAGAGAAGCCCTGAACTTCATCAGCCTTTTTAAACCAAGGTATCTTTCCCTGGATGCCTTTGATTGGACATTTCTATAGACTTGTTGTAATTGGGACATTTTCTCAGCTTTAGAACTGTAAACTAGCAACTTATTAAATTCCTCTTTTTAAAATCCATTCTGTTTCTCATATATTGTATTCTGGTAGCTAGCAAACTAGAACAGAAATGTTTTCATTTCTCTTTCGTATATACCTGAGAGAAGAATTGCTAGATCACATGTTAACTCAATGTTTAGTATTTTGAGGAAATGCCAAAATACTTTCTAAAGTTTTTGGACTACTTTGCAAATCCACCAGCAGTGTATATGATTTCCAATTTCTCTACATCCTTAGCCAACACTTGTTATTGTCCATCTTTTTCTATTATAGCCATTGTAGTGGGTATGTAGTGGTGCTTTTAATTTATATTTCCCTGATGGCTAATGATATTGAACATCTTTTCATGTGCTTACTGGCCATTTGTATATCTTTGGAGAAATCTATTCAAATCCTTTGCCCACTTTTAATAGGGTTATTTATCTTTTATTATTGAATTGTAAAGAATATCTTCTCTGGTCTGTAGGTTGTTTACTTTCCTGTTAGTGTCCTTCAAAGCACAAAAGTTTTTAATTAGGAAGTCCAGTGTAAATATTTCCCTTTGGTTGCTTGTGCTTTTGATGTCCTGAGAAATCATTTTTTATCCAAGGTCACAAAGATTTATGCTTACATTTTCTTCTAAGAGTTTTAGAGTGTTAAAAGCTCTTAAATTTATGTCTAAAAGACATTTTGAGTTAACTTTTTAATATGCTGTGAGGTAGATGTCCACCTTCATCTTTTGCATGCAGATATCCAGTTGTTCCAGTATCATTTGTTGAAAATACTTACCTCCCCCATTGAATTATGTTAACACTTTTTTTTTTGAAAAATCACTTAATCATAAATATGAGGGTTTGTTTCTGGACACTCAATAGTATTCCATTCATGTAAATGTCTATCACTAATCCGGTGCCACACTGCCTTGATTGTTGTAGCTTTGTAGTAAGTTTTGATATCAGGAAGTGTGAGTCCTCCAACTTTCTCCTTCTTTTTCAAGATTATTTCAGCTATTCTACATCCTGATAGCTAAGTTTCTCTCAACAAGTTCACCTGTGCAGTCTTGTTAATCCTTCATGATTTTTCATTTGAAATTGCTTTTTTGAAAATCACTGCTCATCATTTAACCAAATTCAGTATCCTCTCCCCCCATACACGCTTTTCCAATTTTCTAGAAAAATCTTTCCCTCTTGGATTCTCACTTGACAATCCTCTTTCTGATATTTCTGATCACGTTCTTTTCTTTCTACTTTCAGGTAGTTACTGAGCACTTTTCATGGCCCAATCACTCCAGTAATATCTGGAAAAGAACTTTCTAATTAAATACAGTCGTTACTCTCAAGTGGCTTGTAATAAATAGTTTGAGAGTCATAAAAGTAAATCTGTGCTAAATTCCCTCTTTTTCATAAATGAGAACCAGAGATTTTTGGTTTTTGCTTTTGCTTTTGCTTTTGATAATGCACATTAGTTTAGGATTTTATTAAATTTGGAAAGCAATACTTCCTGTAAAAAGGTGTGCATTCATTTAAGTAACTTAAAAACAGAAAAGCAAATATTGTCTATATAGAAAATAAATGAATAGATAGGAATAGCAAAACAAAGCTCTAAAGAAGTGACATAACATGACTAGTTTACATTAATAAATAGAATAAATATAAATGGTTTATATCTTCAATTTTTGTTCACTTTTTATTCATTTATTCAAAATAAATGTGTATCTATTATATATCTGATATAATTCTTGCACTTAAGGAGCTTGAAGTCTAGTTGGATGAAGCAAACTGAGTGAAAAGAAAATCCTAATTATGTGAAAATATATTCAATGATAGAGGTATGCACAGCATCTTATGGGAAGAGAAAATTACTTCATTTGTCCAGGAGTAGGAAATATTGGAATTCAGTTTGGAGGGCAGAGGGCAGAGATTAGAATGAGGATTCTGGAGGAGGTTGCTTTTTCCCTGACAAATGGAAAGAAGTCAAGGAGAAATAAAGGGTAAGAACTGTCCTGGGTTGCTAAATTACATGAAGAAGTCAATTAAGATGGATTCACTCTCTCCTCAGGGTGATATATGCAGAAGATTCAAAAATCAAATATTTCTTTACTTTTTATGTATCTTTTGCCCCTTTCTATATAGTAAAATCCTGTTAAAATACCCGAATGAAAATGTCCATCTTCTAAAGTGAATGTGATTTCTTACTAAGAACATTTCAAGTTTCAAACCAAAGATGAGAATCTTCATTTTTGACATAACACTATTGCTTCTAAGAAAAAGATTAGGTACAGATAATGATGTGCAACTTAGTTTAACAGATGGGTACTGAAAACCTGCTGTGTGTCAGACACTGTGTATTAGGCTTATTATTTTATCATAGAACATTTTTGGTGTCTTAATGTTTTGACTGAGCTTGTTTGGAGTAAGGTATACAGTGAAAAAGTTTATCTCCCCAGATAAATTAACTGCTAAAAATGATCAAGTTTTCATTCATACTTATTTTTTTAAATGTTATAAAAATAAAGCAGAGGGGCCAACATGGTGGCTTAGTAATGTGTGCACGTTTTAGTTAGTCCTCCAGAGCAACTACTAAATAACCAGAAACAGTACAGAACAGCTCCTGGAGCCACGACAGTGACCGGACACACAGCGTACCCCAGTCTAGACCAGCTGGACTGGCTGTGAGTCTCCAAAACAGTGTGTTCCCCAAGCCGCGCGCATTTCCACAAGCCGTGTGCAGTTTCCCAAGCTGTGTGCAGTTTCCCAAGCCACGGCGGCAGGCGCCGCTCTCCCACAGGCGGCTTCCCAGAAGGAAAAGAAAGAAACTCTAATAGTAGCAGAGACTGAGTCCAAGCAAACACCAATAGTGTCATTAATAAACAAATTCTGACTACTAAAAATAGGCCCCCAGCTCAGGCGAAACTGGTCAATGCAGAGGTCACCTATTGGGCTAACCAAAAAAGAGGAAAGGGGACAAAACAGAGCCTTCTGTGGCTGTTTCTACAAAGGCTTGGCTGCCTCTGGATTCAGTGGCGAGATTACAGAGGCTGCAACGGCCCCAAGCATACGCAGAAACAGGCTGCTTTCAGGGCTGTCTTCCGCCTGAACCTCCCCCACGGGAGGGGTGAAACGTAACTCAGGTGGAATCCCTCTCTCAAGGAATTCAGACCCCAGGGCTTTGCAATTTGAAGCCATTAAAACCAGCCTACAACCTTTCCTCTGTCTCCACCACGCCCCCAACAGGGAGAGCCTTCCAAAGTTAAAGGAGCCACAACATCTTTGGCTGGTGGGACCCGCAGGCAGACAAGCGCCACATACTAGGCAGGATAAGAAAAACAGAGCCCAGAAACTCCACAGGAAAGTCTTTCAACCTGCTGGGTCTCACCCTCAGGGAAAACTGACGCAGGTGATTCCTTCCCCCTGAAAGGAGGCCAGCTTAGTCCGGGAAAACCCGGTTGGAGTCTGTAATACCTATGTAGACCCTCCTAAGGGTGGGGAGGGAAAAGGCACCTTACAAGCAGGACAAGAAACAAGAAAACAAGAACTGAAAAATTACCCTGTGTTAAACAAAACTTAAGCTAGAGTCCCAGAAAAAGCTGAACTGAAGGTCAAAGAACAGATAGACAACAAACTCATCTAGCAAGAAAACCCTAGGTAAGATAAGTGAAAGCAATCTCCAGAATAAACTAATTAAGTTAATTAAATGTCCAGACGCAAGCAAAAAAAAAAAAAAAAAACTAATCACACCAGGAAGACTGAAGTAATGGCCCAGTCAAAGGAACAAACCAATAGTTCAAATGAGATACAGTAACTAAGACAACTAATTTTGAATATACGAACAGAAACGGAAAACCTCATCAAAAACCAAATCAATGAATTGAGGGAGGATATGAAGAAGGCAAGGAATGAACAAAAAGAAGAAATGGAAAGTCTGAAAAAACAAATCACAGAACATATGGGAATGAAAGATACAGTAGAAGAGATGAAAAAAACAATGGAAACCAACAATGGTAGATTTCAAGAGACAGAGGTTACAATTAGTGAACTGGAGGATGAAACATCTGAAATCCAAAAAGAAACAGAAACTATAGGGAAAAAAATGGAAAAATATGAGCAGGGGCTCAGGGAATTGAATGATAATATGAAGCGCACAAATATACATGTTGTGGGTGTCCCAGAAGGAGAAGAGAAGGGAAAAGGAGGAGAAAAACTAATGGAAGAAATTATCACTGAAAATTTCCCAACTCTTATGAAAGACCTAAAATTGCAGATCCAAGAAGTGCAGCGCACCCCAAAGAGAATAGATCCAAATAGACGTTCTCCAAAACACTTACTAGTTAGAATGTCAGAGGTCGAAGAGAAAGAGAGGATCTTGAAAGTAGCAAGAGAAAAGCAATCCATCACATACAAGGGAAACCCAATAAGACTATGTGTAGATTTGTCAGCAGAAACCATAGAGGCAAGAAGACAGTGGGATGATATATTTAAATTACTAAAAGAGAACAACTGCCAACCAAGAATTCTATATCAAGCAAAATTGTCCTTCAAAAATGAGGGAGAAATTAAAACATTTTCAGACAAAAAGTCACGGAGAGAATTTGTGACCAAGAGACCAGCTCTGCAAGAAATACTAAAGGGAACACTAGAGACAGATACGAAAAGACAGAAGAGAGAGGTGTGGAGAAGAGTGTAGAAAGAAGGAAAATTAGATATGACATACAAAATACAAAAGGCAAAATGGTAGACGAAAGTACTACCCAAACAGTAATAACACTAAATGTTAATGGACTGTACTCCCTAATCAAAAGACATAGACTGGCAGAATGGATTAAAAAACAGGATCCTTCTATATGCTGTCTACAGAAAACACATCTTAGACCCAAAGATAAACATAGATTGAAAGTGAAAGGTTGGGAAAAGATATTTCATGCAAATAACAACCAGAAAAGAGCAGGAGTGGCTATACTAATATCCAACAAATTAGACTTCAAATGTAAAACAGTTAAAAGAGACGAAGAAGGATCCTATCTACTAATAAAAGGAGCAATTCAAAAGAAGACATACCAATCATAAATATTTATGCACTGAACCAGAATGCCCCCAAATACATGAAGCATGCACTGCAAATACTGAAAAGGGAAATAGACACATATACCATAATAGTTGGAGACTTCAATTCCCCACTCTCATCAATGGACAGAACATCTAGACAGAGGATCAATAAAGAAACAGAGAATTTGAATATTACAATAAATGAGGTAGACTTAACAGACATTTATAGGACATTACACCCCACAACAGCAGGATACACCTTTTTCTCAAGTGATCATGGATCATTCTCAAAGATAGAACATATGCTGGGTCACAAAGCAAGTCTCAACAAATTTAAAAAGATTGAAATCATACACAACACTTTCTCATATCATAAAGGAATGAAGTTGGAAATCAGTAATAGGCGGAGTGCCAGAAAATTCAAAAATACGTGGAGGCTCAACAACACACTCTTAAACAACGACTGGGTCAAAGAAGAAATTGCAAAAGAAATTAGTAAATATCTCGAGGCGAATGAAGATGAAAACACAACATATCAAAACCTATTGGATGCAGCAACAAAGACAGCGCTAAGAGGGAAATTTATTGCCCTAAATGACTGTATCAAAAAAGAAGAAAGGACAAAAATTCGACAATTAACTGTCCACTTGGTAGAACTGGAGAAAGAATAGAAAACTAACCCCAAAATAAGCAAAATGAAAGAAATAACAAAGATTAGAGCAGAAATAAATGCAATTGAGAACATGAAAACAATAGAGAAAATCAATAAGACCAGAAGTTGGTTCTATGAGAAAATCAACAAGATTGATGGGCCCTTAGCAAGATTGACAAAAAGAAGAGAGAGGACGCAAATAAATAAGATCAGAAATGTAAGAGGAGACATAACCACTGACCTCACAGAAATAAAAGAGGTAATAACAGGATACTACGAACAACTTTATGCTAATAAATACAACAGTGTAGATGAAATGGACAAGTTCCTAGAAAGGCATGAACAACTTTGACTCAAGAAGAAATAGATGACCACAAAAAACCAATCACAAGTAAAGCAATTGAATTGGTCATTAAAAAGCTTCCCAAAAAGAAAAGTCCCCGACCAGATGGCTTCACATGTGAATTCTACCAAACATTCCAGAAAGAATTAGTACCGACCCTGCTCAAAATCTTCAAAAAAATTGAAGTGGAGGGAAAGCTACCTAATTCATTCTATGAAGCCAACATCACCCTCATACCAAAACCAGGCAAAGATATTACAAAAAAAGAAAACTACAGACCAATCTAATGAACGTAGATGCAAAAATCCTTAACACAATTCCAGCAAATCGAATCCATCAACACATTAAAAGAATTATACATCATGACCAAGGAGGATTCATCCCAGGTATGCAAGGATGGTTCAACATAAGAAAATCAATTAATGTCATACACCATATCAACAAATCAAAGCAGAAAAATCACATGATCATCTCAGTTCATGCAGAGAAGGCATTTGACAAGATTCAACATCCTTTCCTCTTGAAAACACTTCAAAGAATAGGAATACAAGGGAGCTTCCTTAAAATGATAAAGGGAATATATGAAAAAGCCACAGCTAATATCATACTCAATGGGGAAAAATTGAAAACTTTCCCCCTAAGATCAGGAACAAGACAAGGATGTCCACTATCACCACTATTATTCAACATTGTGTTGGAGGTTCTAGCCAGAGCAGTTAGACAAGAAAAAGAAATACAAGGCATCAAAATTGGAAAGGAAGAAGTAAAACTATCACTGTTTGCAGATGATATGATACGATATGTCGAAAACCCGGAAAAATCCACAGCAAAACTGCTAGAGCTAATAAATGAGTACAGCAAAGTGGCAGGTTACAAGATCAGCATTCAAAAATCTGTAGTGTTTCTATATTAGCAATGAACAAGCTGAGGGGCAAATCAAGAAACGAATTCCATTTACAATTGCAACAAAAAGAATAAAATACTTAGGAATAAATTTAACTAAAGCAACAAAAGACCTATACAAATAAAACTATAAGAAACTGTTAAAAGAAATCACAGAAGACCTAAATAGATGGAAGACCATACCATGTTCATGGATTGGAAGACTAAATGTAGTTAAAATGTCAATTCTACCTAAATTGATTTACAGATTCAACCCAATACCAATCAAAATCCCAACAACTTACTTTCAGAAATAGAAAAACCAATAAGCAAATTTATCTGGAAGGGCAGATACCCCGAATTGCTAAAAGTATCTTTTTTTTTTTATTAATTAACGGAAAAAAAATTAACGCAACATTTAGAAATCATACTATTCTACATATGCAATCAGTAATTCTTAACATCATCACGTAGATGCAGGATCATCATTTCTTAATACATTTGCATCGGTTTAGAAGAAGTAGCAACACAACAGAAAAAGATATAGAATGTTAATATAGAGAAAAAAAATAAAAGTAATAATAATAGTAACAAAAAAACCAAAAAAAAACCCAAAACAAAAACCTATAGCTCAGATGCAGCTTCATTCAGTGTTTTAACATGATTACTTTACAATTAGGTATTATTGTGCTGTCCATTTTTGAGTTTTTGTATCTAGTCCTGTTGTACAGTCTGTATCCCTTCAGCTCCAATTACCCATTATCTTACCCTCTTTCTAACTCCTGCTTGACTCTGTTACCAATGACATATTCCAAGTTTATTCTTGAATGTCGGTTCACATCAGTGGGACCATACAGTATTTGTCTTTTAGTTTTTGGCTAGATTCCCTCAGCATAATGTTCTCTAGGTCCATCCATGTTATTACATGCTTCATAAGTTTATTCTGTCTTAGAACTGCATAATATTCCATCGTATGTATATACCACAGTTTGTTTAGACACTCTTCCGTTGATGGATATTTTGGCTGTTTCCATCTCCTTCCAATTGTAAATAATGCTGCTATAAACATTGGTGTGCAAAGGTCCGTTTGTGTCTTTGCCCTTAAGTGTTCTGAGTAGATACCTAGCAATGGTGTTGCTGGGTCATATGGCAATTCTATATTCAGCTTTTTAAGGAACCGCCAAACTGCCTTCCATAGTGGTTGCACCATTTGACATTCCCACCAACAGTGGATAAGTGTGCCTCTTTCTCCGCATCCTCTCCAGCACTTGTGATTTTCTGTTTTGTTGATAATGGCCATTCTGGTGGGTGTGAGATAATATCTCATTGTGGTTTTGATTTGCATTTCTCTAATGGCCAGGGACATTGAGCAGCTCTTCATATGCCTTTTGGCCATTTGTATTTCCTCTTCTGAGAGGTGTCTGTTCAAGTCTTTTTCCCATTTTGTAATTGCATTGGCTGTCTTTTTGTTGTTGAGTTAAACAATCTCTTTATAAAGTCTGGATACTAGACCTTTATCTGATATGTCATTTCCAAATATTGATTCCAATTGTGTAGGCTGTCTTTCTACTTTCTTGGTGAAGTTCTTTGATGCACAAAAGTGTTTAATTTTGAGGAGCTCCCATTTATTTATTTCCTTCTTCAGTGCTCTTGCTTTAGGTTTAAGGTCCATAAAACCACCTCCAATTGTAAGTTTCATCCCTATATTTTCCTCTAACTGTTTTATGGTCTTAGACCTAATGTTTAGATCTTTGATCCATTTTGAATTAACTTTTGTATAGGGTGTGAGATATGGGTCCTCTTTCATTCTTTTGCATATGGATATCCAGTTCTCTAGGCACCATTTACTGAAGAGACTGTTCTGTCCCAGGTGAGTTGTCTTGACTGCCTTATCAAAGATCAAATGTCCATAGATGAGAGGGTCTATATTGAGCACTCTATTCAATTCCATTGGTCGATATATCTATCTTTATGCCAATACCATGCTGTTTTGGCCACTGTGGCTTCATAATATGCCTTAAAGTCACACAGCGCGAGACCTCCAGCTTCATTTTTTTTCCTCAAGATGTTTTTACCAGTTCGCGGAACCCTGCCCTTCCAGATAAATTTGCTTATTGGTTTTTCTATTTCTGAAAAATAAGTTGTTGGGATTTTGATTGGTATTGCGTTGAATCTGTAAATCAATTTAGGTAGGATTGACATCGTAACTATATTTAGTCTTCCAATCCATGAACACAGTATGCCCTTCCATCTATTTAGGTCTTCTGTGATTTCTTTTAACAGTTTTTTGTAGTTTTCTTCATATAGGTTTTTTGTCTCTTTAGTTAAATTTATTCCTAGGTATTTTATTCTTTTAGTTGCAATTGTAAATGGGATTCGTTTCTTGATTTCCCCCTCAGCTTGTTCATTGCTAGTGTATAGAAATGCTACAGATTTTTGAATGTTGATCTTGTAACCTGCTACTTTGCTGTACTCATTTATTAGCTCCAGTAGTTTTGTTATGGATTTTTCCAGGTTTTCGACGTGTAGTATCATATCGTCTGCAAACAGTGATAGTTTTACTTCTTCCTTTCCAATTTTGATGCCTTGTATTTCTTTTTCTTGTCTAATTGCTCTGTCTAGAAGCTCCAACACAATGTTGAATAATAGTGGTGATAGTGGACATCCTTGTCTTGTTCCTGATCTTAGGGGGAAAGTTTTCAATTTTTCCCCATTGAGGATGATATTAGCTGTGGGTTTTTCATATATTCTCTCTATCATTTTAAGGAAGTTCCCTTGTATTCCTATTTCTTGAAGTGTTTTCAACAGGAAAGGATTTTGAATGTTGTCAAATGCCTTCTCTGCATCAATTGAGATGATCATGTGATTTTTCTGCTTTGATTTGTTGACATGGTGTATGACATTAATTGATTTTCTTATGCTGAACCATCCTTGCATACCTGGGATGAATCCTACTTGGTCATGATATATAATTCTTTTAATGTGTTGTTGGATACGATTTGCTAGAATCTTATTGAGGATTTTTGCGTGTATATTCATTAGAGAGATTGGTCTGTAGTTTTCTTTTTTTGTAATATCTTTGCCTGGTTTTGGTATGAGGGTGATGTTGGCTTCATAGAATGAATTAGGTAGCTTTCCCTCCACTTCGATTTTTTTGAAGAGTTTGAGGAGAGTTGGTACTAATTCTTTCTGGAATGTTTGATAGAATTCACATGTGACGCCATCTGGTCCTGGACTTTTCTTTTTAGGAAGCTTTTGAATGACTAATTCAATTTCTTTACTTGTGATTGGTTTGTTGAGGTCATCTATTTTTTCTTGAGTCAAAGTTGGTTGTTCATGCCTTTCTAGGAACACGTCCATTTCATCTAAATTGTTGTATTTATTAGCGTAAAGTTGTTCATTGTATCCTGTTATTACCTCCTTTATTTCTGTGAGGTCAGTAGTTATGTCTCCTCTTCCATTTCTGATCTTATTTATTTGCATCCTCTCTCTTCTTCTTTTTGTCAATCTTGATAAGGGCCCATCAATCTTATTGATTTTCTCATAGAGCCAACTTCTGGTCTTATTGATTTTCTCTATTGTTTTTATGTTCTCAATTTCATTTATTTCTGCTCTAATCTTTGTTATTTCTTTCCTTTTGCTTGCTTTGGGATTAGTTTGCTGTTCTTTCTCCAGTTCTTCCAAGTGGACAGTTAATTCCTGAATTTTTGCCTTTTCTTCTTTTCTGATATAGGCATTTAGGGCAATAAATTTCCCTCTTAGCACTGCCTTTGCTGTGTCCCATAAGTTTTGATATGTTGTGTTTTCATTTTCATTCGCCTCGAGGTATTTACTAATTTCTCTAGCAATTTCTTCTTTGACCCAGTCGTTGTTTAAGAGTGTGTTGTTGAGCCTCCACGTATTTGTGAATTTTCTGGCACTCTGCCTATTATTGATTTCCAACTTCATTCCTTTATGATTCGAGAAAGTGTTGTGTATGATTTCAATCTTTTTAAATTTGTTAAGACTTGCTTTGTGACCCAGCATATGGTCTATCTTTGAGAATGATCTATGAGCACTTGAGAAAAAGGTGTATCCTGCTGTTGTGGGATGTAATGTCCTATAAATGTCTGTTAAGTCTAGCTCATTTATAGTAATATTCAGATTCTCTATTTCTTTATTGATCCTCTGTCTAGATGTTCTGTCCATTGATGAGAGTGGTGAATTGAAGTCTCCAACTATTATGGTATATGAGTCTATTTCCCTTTTCAGTGTTTGCGGTGTATTCCTCACGTATTTTGGGGCATTCTGGTTCGGTGCGTAAATATTTATGATTGTTATGTCTTCTTGTTTAATTGTTCCTTTTATTAGTAGATAGTGTCCTTCTTTGTCTCTTTTAACTGTTTTACATTTGAAGTCTAATTTGTTGCATATTAGTGTAGCCACTCCTGCTCTTTTCTGGTTGTTATTTGCATGAAATATCTTTTCCCAACCTTTCACTTTCAACCTATGTTTATCTTTGGGTCTAAGATGTGTTTCCTGTAGACAGCATATAGAAGGATCCTGTTTTTTAATCCATTCTGCCAGTCTATGTCTTTTCATTGGGGAATTCAGTTCATTAACATTTAGTGTTATTACTGTTTGGATAATATTTTCCTCTACCATTTTACCTTTTGTGTTATATATATCATATCTGATTTTCCTTCTTTCTACACTCTTCTCCACACCTCTCTCTTCTGTCTTTTTGTATCTGACTCTAGTGCTCCCTTTAGATTTCTTACAGAGCTGGTCTCTTAGTTACAAATTCTCTCCGTGACTTTTTGTCTGAGAATGTTTTAATTTCTCCCTCATTTTTGAAGGACAATTTTGCTGGATATAGGAGTCTTGGTTTGCAGGTTTTCTCTTTTAGTAATTTAAATATATCATCCCACTGTCTTCTAGCTTCCATGGTTTCTGCTGAGAAATCTACACATAGTCTTATTGGGTTTCCCTTGTATGTGATGGATTGTTTTTCTCTTGGTGCTTTCAAGATCCTCTCTTTCTCTTTGACCTCTGACATTCTAACTAGTAAGTGTCTTGGAGAACACCTATTTGGGTCTAATCTCTTTGGGGTGCGCTGCACTTCTTGGATCTGTAATTTTAGGTCTTTCATAAGAGTTGGCAAATTTTCAGTGATAATTTCTTCCATTAGTTTTTCTCCTCCTTTTCCCTTCTCTTCTCCTTCTGGGACACCCACAACACGTATATTTGTGTGGTTCATATTGTCCTTGAGTTCCCTGATACCCTGTTCAAATTTTTCCATTCTTTTCCCGATAGTTTCTGTTTCTTTTTGGAATTCAGATGTTCCATTCTCCAAATCACTAATTCTATCTTCTGTCTCTTTAAATCTATCATTGTAGGTATCCATTGTTTTTTCCATCTTTTCTACTTTATCCTTCACTTCCATAAGTTCTGTGATTTGTTTTTTCAGTTTTTCTATTTCTTCTCTATGTTCAGCCCATGTCCTCTTCATGTCCTCCCTCAATTTATCGATTTCATTTTTGAAGAGGTTTTCCATTTCTGTTCGTATATTCAGCATTAGTTGTCTCAGCTCTTGTATCTCATTTGAACTATTGGTTTGTTCCTTTGACTGGGCCATATTCTCAATCTTCTGAGCGTGGACAGTTATCTTCTGCTGCTGGCGTCTGGGCATTTAGTCAGATTTCCCTGGGTGTCGGACCCAACAAGGTTGTAAGATTTTTCTGTGAAATCTCTAGGTTCTGTTTTTCTTATCCTGCCCAGTAGGTGGCGCTCGTGGCACACGTTTGTCTGCGGGTCCCACCAGTAAAAGGTGTTGTGGGTCCTTTAACTTTGGAAAACTCTTGCCGTCCGGGAGGTTCGCTAGCCGAAGTGGCTTGGAAGAGTGCCAGCCGGCCCGGGGTCCGAACGTGGGGAGGGTCGCTGGCCGCCGCAGCCCGGGAAAGCGCCCGTCCGAATTTCCTAGTCGTCCCAGGGCGCCAAGCGTAGCGGGAGGGCACCAGCCGCAGCGGCCCGCCCGGGAGAGTGCACGTTCCCGGGGAGTCACGGGTTTGGAAGGGCCCCCCCCCCCCCCGGTCACCATTCTCCGTGGCCTGGGGATTTCTGATCCGAGTCTCTCAGTTGCTCCGGGGGGCCGCGTGTGGTGTGGGCACCAGCCGCCGCGGTTTGAGGGGACCGCCTGTCTAATTCTCCCAGCCCGGCCCGGGAAGGGGGAAGGGAGTGACTCCGGCCGCTTGCCGCCCCGCCCAGTGAAGCCCGCGCCCCTCGGCGATCTCACCAGAGCGGGTTCTCGCAGCCAGCCAGCCGTTCCAGGATGGGGTACGCTGTCTTTTTTATCTCTGTCGTGGCTTTGGGAGCTGTTCTGTGTCGTGTCTACTCCCCTAGTAGCTGTCCTGGAGGAGAAACTAAGATCCGCGCGTATTACTAAGCCGCCATCTTCTCCGGAAGTCCCCAGCAGCTATCTTGAGGGGAAAATTGTGTAAAGAATGCTTACTTTGTTTTACATTTTGATATGGCAAAGTTAGGGCTTTTAGAATGAGAAGCTGTCATTTATTTTATTCTCAGATTTCTGATGGGAGGGCACAGAATCATCAATTTCTAACTTTCTGCATATCTCTCATCTAGATACTGGGCTTTCTGCTTTCTTTTAACAGCACGTGTGAAATTTACCAGCAGTAGGTATTATATTAACGGTGTTATTATCCTTCCAGAAAAGCCTGGTAGGGTCTCCAAAGCTAAATTGTGCCAGTATGTAGAACCTTGGCAGTGATGATCTTGCTTTTCTTGATCACATCATTTGCAAACAGTCAAAATAAAAATTGATGGCTCTGGACTGATGAATCTGTAGGACTCTGATTCTTTTAGTTCCACAAGTATATGAATACTTTATTTCAGGGGGTCAGTCAGTTGTCACTTTTAAAGGAAAAAGGCTTTATCCCCTTTATTAATGTCAGTGTGTCTTAGCAGCAAGATAGGAATCATTGGAATTAATGCTTTCACAGCCTCTCTGATCATTAAAGAATGAAGCACATTGGATGCATACTAGATACCCTACCTAGTCTACAGATTAAACCAAGGACAGGAAATTTTCAGTGAGTAGAATCCTCCAAAACATTGCTTGGAATTACAATCCATATCTATTCATCTGCCTATTTTCCTTCCTTTCTCTATCTTGGATGAATGAGAAAATAACTTTTAACTTTGTTTTTCTTTGCTGATGCTGCCAGAATGCAATATACCAGAAATGGAATGGCTCTTTTATAAGGGAGATTTATTAAGTTACAGGTTTACATTTCCAAGCCCACAAAAATGCCCAAACTAAGGCATCCAGACAAAGATACTTTGACTCCAAAGGAAGGCCAATATCTGTCACGTGCATGGGCACATAACTGGCATCTGCATCCTCTCCTGACTACTGGTTTCAAAATGGCTCTCAGTCCCTGTGGCTTCTTCTGTCTTCTGGCTTGTTTAGCAACTCATGGCAAGGCACATGGTGATGTCTGCTGGGCTCTGCCTGTTTCTAGGCATCTGCTCTCTCTGTCAGCACTCCAAGAATCTCCAGACATCCATGACTTTGTCAGCTCTGAAGCAAATGTTCTCCAAGCATCTGCATTGGCTGTGAGCTTTCTCAAAAAGGTTTCCTCTTTTAAAGAACTCCAGTGAATTAATCAAGACCCACCTTGAATGGGCAGAGTGACATCTCCATCTAATCAGAAAGGCTAACCCACTGTGGGTACATCACTTCTTCATGTAACCATCCAATTGAAAGCCATATCCATGCGGAAATAATCCAATCAAAGCTTGCACCCTAATTGACAGGCCTATCCTACAAAAATTAGGTTAGGAAAAAGAACATGGCTTTTCTGGGCCACACAATATCTTCAATCTAGCACACCTGGTTACCAACATAATTATTGTTTGTATAGGTCAGAAATGATTTGCTATCACTAGATGTGTCGCTTGAAAGCTTTTTTTTTTTTTGCATGTAGATTAAGTATAATGATTTGTCGCATTTCTAACCTGACAAATTTGTTTGTATGTGGTATCAACAAAACATCTATTAATGTTATATAATATCTTCTATATATATATGCCAACTTTACAGTGTGGTGGTAGGCTTCTCTCATAAATACCATATAATAAATGCTTAGTTCAAACTCTGTCTTAGAGACAGATGAGCTTTGCTCATCTTTGCTTTTTAGGACATAATAAGAAAAGGTAAATAATTGACAGCAAAAGAGATTCCCAATGATCAAGACTATTTAAACTGTTAATATCAATTTCAGTTTGTTTTTCTATGTTATATCAAGGTTTTAGTCATAACAGTACATAAGTAAATGAAGCTGAGCAAAGTAAAACCGATTTAAAAAATACCTGGCAATAGTGATGCAACCTGAAGAGTTTTAAAACTCCATTCTTCAGAATCCGAGACTATTTCCTTTTCTAAGCATGATGATAAAATAAACTTTTATTTCCCCAAAACGTTAACTTGAAAGTTATTTGAAGATTAAAAAAAAATTCTCCTCTTCCAAATTTGTAGCAGTTTTATTAAAATGAACATATCTTACCAAAGAGAGTTGATTTTGTTTTTCATTTCATTTCTAAATAATAGAGAAAGTAACTTTTCAAATATATAGGCATACCATTTGTTATTCAATCCTGCTGTGGTTTTAGAAATGCATAACTTTACATCTAATATGATAACTAATGACTACCTTGGGCTATTTAAATACAAAATAATTAAAATTAAAAAAATTCAAGTCAACTTCTTAGTCACACTAACCATTTTATAATGCTCAATAGCCATATTGACTATAAGCTATTCTATTGCACAACTTAGTGAACATTTCCATCATTGAAGAAAGTTCAGTGACACAGCTCTGGATTGAGTATTCCATTAGTGGAAAATCACATTGTCACAGTTTCCCCAGTATTTGGTTTCCTTTCATTTACGGGTACCAACCCACCCTTCTTCCTCCCAAGAAAAATATTGCTTTAAGAACCCTCAAGGCAGCTGATTTTTGTTTTACCAATTAGTACTCCTTAAATAATAACAATAATAAGATGCAGTAGTAGACAAAGTAGTAATAGTAGTAATGGTCAGAATAGCTAGACAATAGTAGAAGCAACTTTGGAGGCCAATTTTTATGAAGTTTTTATTAACCTTAAAAAGTGTACCACAAAATATGTATAGTTGGTATTTTACAAAGAGAGTGATATAGATGATCTTTAACTTTCCAAGTCAGTAATTCGGGAGTGAACACTGAAACAGCCTGTAAACAGAATAAGATTTATGAGATCTGTTTTCATATGTAAATTTTGGAAATAATTTTCTTTATTATGTAACCACACCTTAGGAAAGAACATAGAGTAGGAAAAATAAAACTGGTATATAATTGAATGATTAAACATTTTAGTGACTATTTCCATTGTTCAGATTGAGTGTGGTGAGTTAAAGCAGGTAGGTATTCTATTCATTTTTTCTCTTTGAATCTTTTCAGTAAGCTAGGTAGCAATCATTATCCTTACTTTGTAAATACAGAAACTTATGTAGAGTTGTCAAGTGAAAATTGAGTTGCACATGTTAAATTGATTATGTAAGGAAAGACTTTCTGTGTTTTAGGGACAGAGTAAGAGGAAAAATAAAGTTAATATATTCTAATTGTTGGAAAGATACTCTGAATTGTACATTATGTATTAAACTTTTTCCACAATTTAACATTGATAGATGTTTTCTGAGGAGAAATATATTTGAGGTCTTCTCTGTATACATTTACTAAAATGGTGACTTGTAGAGAAATAGCATATACCCAGTATATTAGTTGAATTATGTTTTCATAAAATGTAACATTACTTTTTATGTGTAATTTGAATATATTTCCTAGTTTTAAATATTTCCTAGTTTTAAGATGACATTAATTATTTTTGGCTTGTGAAAGACATAAGATTTTTTTGAGAAGCTTTAAGATTTGTCTGGCTTTAACTTCTAGTGTCATTTTAATTTCAAGTGTATTTTATCCTCAGACAAGTGCAAGTACCCAGTAAGTTGAGTAAAAATTGCTACCATGTAAAATGTATGCGTTTACTAGCTTTTTATAGCATAAACTTAGGGACTTTAAGTAAAATGCATGTTTAAAATACATGTTTAGTCTTAATTATCTAGTATTTTTTTCCAAAAAATATAAAAACAGAATATTTACTTGTCTTTTTATTGTTATAATATTACTGGAATGTGACTGTTTACAGATTTCTGAATTTTTTTTTTTGAATTATAGGGTTTTATAGAAAGTGTAGTCGCTTTTGTCACCAGAGTATTTTTGTATCAATTAAAGTTGAGAGCATATGACTAGGCAGTAATCCCTTGAAGGCAAATCTTTGGATACAAAGAGTAATGTATTTCATCTCCTGCTGTTCTGATTTGATGGGGCAGAGTGGGGTGGGTTATTTGGAGAGAGTGCGTTTCCAATTTTATCTCCCTTGGTCCCCTCTGCATCATTTAAAGCTGCTCAATACTGTCCTCCCTAAAAACCTCTGTTTTTAATTAATTTTTTAAAAATATAACAACAAACACATTCTTAGCATATGATCATTCCATTCTACATATATAATCAGTAATTCATAATATCATCACATAGTTGCATAGTCATCATCATGATCATTTCTTAGAACATTTGCATCAAGTTAGAAAAAGAAATAAAAAACAACAGAAAAAAATTCATATACCATACCCCTTATCCCCCCTTTCATTGATCACTAGCATTTCAATCTACTAAATTTTATTTTAACATCATCCACAATCATGGATGCTACTTTTATATGACTAATTTTCAAATCAGTCAATACCTATCTATATATCTATCTGTCTGTCTATCTGTCATAGTTAGGTTCAGTCAGTTCGGCCAGGTGATGATGCCCCATTGTGCTGTCACTACGGACTTAAATCATCAGCATATGAAATTCATCTAAGGCTGATTACATCTGCAGTCCACTGAGAGGAGTGCTTTCCACAGTGAGTGACATTTAATTAAATTAGCAGGAGGCTTAAAAGAGAGCGGTCAGAAGGGAGCTTGGCACAGCACATCCCAAGCATAACTCACAGCACTTACAGCTCATTCTAGACATTTGGAGATGCAGACAACAGCAGAGAAGTCCTGGAGAAAGCTGTTTGAACTCAGAAACCAGCAGAGAAGTCCAGCAGACATTGCCGTGTGCCTTCCCATGTAAAAGAGAACCTCAGATGAAAGCTAGATGCCATTTCTCTGAAGAACTATACATTTTAAATGTATAGTTTAAAACAAGTTTTAAATAAATCCCCTAATTAAAGGCCAATCCATCTCTGGTGTATTGCATTCTGACAGCTTTAGCAAACAAAACACTATCTATCTTAAATCACAATTTCTGGCTGCAAGTGGGAAGGATCTCCATTTGAATATCTGTGATAATAATAGGCTTAATTAATTTTCAAAACAATAGTCAACCTACCCCACTTCTGGAGATGTCTTTCAATGTGCTCTAGTAAGTCAGAATTTGAGGTAATCTTTTACTCTTTGTTATCCTTGTTCCTGATTCTTAATTTAGCATGAAGTCCTCTAAGTTTCTCCATTTAAAATATATCTTGTGTTTCTCATTTCCTCTACATTTTCTCATCTTTGCAATTCAAATCCTCATTATCTCACACCTAGAATTTGCTACCCCCCTCTTCCCCACCATCCCCTGCCTTACCATCTTTTGTTTAGTTGTTGTTGTTGTTGTTTTGGTATGTACACCAAATTGGTATTGTATATTTTCCTTAAACAGATGGTAATATTGTAAGAGTAAGAGTTGTATTATACTTCTCTTTGGATCCTCTGTAACCCTGGGCACAGTGCTAGGTACAATAGAAACTCAATAATTAATTGTTCATTTATTCAGCAACTGTTTACTGAAAAGTTTCTATGTTCCAGGTACTGTTCTTATGCTCAAGTGACCAAGATAGACAAGGTCTCTTTCCTAATGGAGCTTAAAGCCAAACAGTCTCCCGTGATAAAGGAAGGCCCCTCTGATGAGAAGGCATTTGTTATGAGACTTGAATGAAGTGAGAAGGCCAGTCATATAAAGATAGTGGGAACACTTGCTCCAGGCAAAGAGATCAGCACATGTCAAGGCCCTGAAGTAGGACAAGTTTAATGTGTTTCGAGAATATCAAAAAGGCCATTGAGACTGGAACATAGTAGAGACAGTAGCCTAAGATGTAGTCCAGGGACCAGGTGATGGAGGACCTTATAGGTCATGGTTTAAATATGGTAGATTTATTCTAAGTATTGGGAAAGCCATTGGACAGTTGTGAGATAAGGTAGTGATGTGACCTGTTTGCACTGTGTCAAGATTAGATGTAGGGAGTCTATAATGGTAATATAGGAGAGCTGTAAGAAGTGTTTGACTTGAGGGTTGATTGAGGAAGTAGAGTTGTCAATACAGATTGAAAGGAAGGTATGAGATAAAAGAACCAAAGAAAACTCAGTCCTGTGTGGTTGAACAAATTATGTAACTTTTTTGAACTCTGTTTTTGCAGAGTGTATAATGATATCTCTTTCCTTCTTTGAAGGAATCTGTTATGAGGATTTGATGAAATAACACATGAAAGCCTATAATAAGCCTTAAAATACTTTAACAATGTGGTTCTTTTTAACACTTAACATGTAAGAAGCTCATTGTAAATTATGACTTGTTAATAAAGTAATTTCTAAAAGCTTAGATTATATAAGCATAAGAACTTGAAACCATAGATAATCCAGGAAATAGTTTAACATAACCTCCCTTGGTTTTACAGTTCAGACTGGATTCTTTCCAGGGATATTTTCAATTTTTAGTAGTTCTGTCATTATTCATAAGGATTAGGATGAGGCGATCTCTTCTATATTAAATAGATCAGATACTTTCTCTTTCTCCCATTTTGACTCTAAGCTGAGCTGCTATCCCTATAGAGAAAGGTGTTGTCAATAAACAGACTGTCTTTTGTTTGTACTGTATTTAAGACACCATGATTCTCTTCTTGGTGAATATTTGAAAATGAATAAAACTTCTAAACCAAATGTCCTATAGTTTATTTTCTGATATGTTAACCCTGGGGTGTCTCTGATTATAAAGAAAAACATAACTTGCCAGACCATACTAAATATTGATCTTTAAATAAATACCAAGTGTATTTTATGTTTATTGGTGTCATGCCAATTATGTTTTCTAAAAACTTAAGATTGGTTTAAATATGACGGTATGCATCAAGAAAGAAAATTCTCAACAAACTTTTTAATTTTTGAAATTACTTACCAAGCATGATTCAGCTGATTGCTATTTCTGTTTTCCTATTGCAGGTTTCTCAACAGTGATGTCACAAGATTGACCACATTCATCGCAGTAAGAAAAAAATGATAATTAAGACTTTAAGGATGTTACATTTTCTCTAAGAATGAAAATTAATTTATAGAATTAAAAATAATTTCAACAACCAGTTGAATACTTAAATTTTCAGTGAAACATATCAGTCTTGTAGTTATTTATTTTTTAAACATTAATTTAAAGCACTTAAAAAACATTTAAAATGAGAATTACTTTACACTGAAATTACATGCCTAATTAACATTTCAGTAAAAGTTATACTCTGAACAGCACCCTTTTTTAGTTTTTGTTTTTACTAAAAATGACAAAATTTAAAGTCACTCCATGTTAGGAAAAATTACAAAAATAAAATTAACTGAGACTTTAATGAGTTATTAAAGAAAGACTATTTTATTAAAGACTATTTTGGTATTAGGCTTCCTGCTTGAATTTTTCATTAATATTTGGAAGACTCTTTATAAATCATTTAAATATGGAGAGTGGTTTGAAAAAAGATAGTTCTAAGTAACTGATACCTTTCCCCTTAAATTTTATTTAATTTGAATAAATAAAGTCAATATTAAAGTATCACTTTCTACTGTATGTAAGGAAATGATATATTACCTAAAGAAAAACTTGATTAAAAGTTTTGATCCATATTCTTATAAAGTTCTAGTAAAATCTGATTTTATAGGGTTTTTGAAAAATTTTCTTACACAGAAAAAAACTTAAGTTGTTATTGATTCAGTGACTCTTGCTCTATGAACTTGTTTCTTTAATCCTATTATATCATTGCTTAGTTAAATATCGAATCAGTAAATGACCAGAAATATGAAATCTGTGTGTAGATTTTATTGTTCATGTTCTAACATTTTATTTTAGAACTGCTTCAATTGTCAATTTTAACATTTTCCAGAGACTAGAGAGAACTTTCATTGTATTTTTAAAGGTTTTATCATCATCATATAGTACCCTAATGTTTATGGCATATTCATTCATATTCTTGAGGAAACATTTTATCTTTTTCTGATTTGTAGCTTTTTGCTTGTTTGTTTTTTTCTTAATCAGAACTTTATTGCCCTAATTTAATATTTTACCACAAAATATGAACACATTTCTGTAGTAACCTTCTGTTTAGCATCCAGTACGTTACTGTCAGGGAAGTTAAAATTACCATTGTATGGAAAAGTATTTTTTTATTGTTGTTTTTTAGGAATTAAAAAATGCTGACTCTCACAATGCATTTTTAAGGTAATATTAAGAGAGTATTTAACTGTAACTATTCTAAATCCAATAATTTCAGGAAGAGAGATAGTATTCAGTATACTCAGATGTTAAATAAGTTAAAGACTAAGAAGTATCCATTAAGTATGAGAAGTTCATAAATGGCTGGGATTAGAAACCATTACTTTGTAATAATGTCAGGCTTGTGAGACTTTCTCCAGCCTTTTGAATCAAGAAGAGACGGTAGATTTCAGCAGTGATTCAGTTTGAGAGTGGTAGTGACCATGGATAGGGCTAGAACAAAGTAAGGCCAGGAAAGAGCTGACATTGCCAGAAAATGTCTGGCGAGATCAAGGAACTTGATAAATTGGTGTGATTAGATGACAAAGTAAGAGCTAAATAAGTAGAACATTGTGGTTAGAGAGGGAAATAATATATATAATAGATTGTTTCAAAGCAGAATCTCTAATGAGTTTTTATATATTAAAATTATACACTTTTTTTCCCCTTAAAGTTTTTCACAAGTCAGGAGAATTTCTGGTTTTTCCTTTGTCACAGTCCACAGATAGGTCGAAACTGTGACTCAAAACTGTGATTTCTCTTCTTCCTGTCCATTATCAATTCCACTGCAGCTTATACATAATTCTCATATTATTCTTATTAAAACATTGCTCTGATTCTTTTACTTCCCATTGTTCAGTGATTTCCCATTTGCCTACATGATTAATTCTAGACTTTCAAACTTGGTATTCAAGATCCCTCCTCAGTCCTACATCAACTCTTCCCCAGCCATACATTCTGTTATTTAAGAGCAAAAACTTACACATTATTAAATGGAAACTTTGTACTGTACCTTGATATACATTTCTGGCTCTATATCTAAATTCATGCCACTCCCTTTACCTAGAATATTCCTCCTCCTTTTCAGGCTTTTTCTTTATTTATTCTGTTGAAATCAAACCTGCCCTCTTATGTTCCTCCATGCACATATATTAATCTCTCTGAGGCCTTCCTAAGCATCCTAATTGAAAGCGAGTCTCCCTTCCTAGTAGTTTAATAATGTTTAATTTTTTTATTCCTGTTTTACTGATAAGATGTCTTCACTTGTATTTTGCAAATTTTAATACGTCTTTGTATCATAGTTACCAAATATTTGCTGGTAATCACAAATACTCCAGAAAGCACTAAACCAATTAGTATTTTTAGTTTTCTTATATTAAAATTGCAGTAAGAATCTTAATATGTGAATGTCCATAACAGAACCATAAGAATAGGGTAGAGAGTAAATAGTATCAGTTTTAGAACCGGATAGAATTCAGTACTGATGTCATATAGCACTAGTCATGTGACCTACAGTCAGCATCTTTGAAACTCAGTATCTTCCACTACAAAATGATATATTACATGTATTTCATGGGATTGTTATCAAATTTAAATAAAATGTTATCTTTCTTTGATCTTACTCATATAACTTTATGGTTTGCTCCTTTATATATACATCAGGGGGACACAAAATCAGTCTTAAAGTTTAAGGATATATATATGAGGCGATATATATGTAGCTTTGTGTGTGCAACTTGTAGAAAGTATCCTTAAAGAAAGGAAAGTATCCTTCTCTTTCTCCCCCTTTCCTCCTTGCTGACTGAAATTTAGACATGATAATTGGACTATGAGCAGAAACCACATACTGAGAATGGGCAGAGCATTGAGATAGTGTTCCTAATAACTTCACCAAATCACCCTGCCTACTCTGGTTTGTCTGTATCTAGACTACTTTTATGTGACAGAGATAAACTTCTCTCTTGTCTAAGCCACTGGTTTGGGAGCTTTCTGTCAATAATAGGCCAAACTAATCCTGATGCACTAGAATAATTTGACGAAGTTTGTGTTGTTGTTAAAATGTCTTTAATTTTGTTTGAACTTTCTTGTCCCTTTTGATGGTTTGAGTTTTTGGCAAAGAATAAAAAAGGGAATGATTCATTCTATTTAGGAGAGAAGGTCAGGAAGGAAGAGGAACACGTTCAGGTTAGATTTTTGAAGTAGGAATTAGAAGAGAATCCCAAAAGAGAAACTGTCACATATATTTGAAAGAAGACACTTGCATATGTTCAAGGACATGAAAAATCTTAGTCCAATATTGTTGTAATGTAAAATTTAAGAAGTAAGTAAATAAACCTAAAGGTCAGATCTTGTAGGAATTTATAAACCAAGGTGTTTGATGAGTGCTAATCACCTAGTGAAGGGCTCTTTTAATATTAATCATTTTAACATTGTTGATAATATTCCCATTAATTTTTTTTAATAAATATGTTTTGACACAAGTGTTAAAGAAGATACGACAAATCAATATTTACTTATTCACTGCTTGTTTTGATTTCATAAAGCTGACAAAATGCAATATACCAGAAATGGGTTGACTTTTACAATGGGGATTTATTAATTTACAAGGTTATGGTTCCTTGATCATGAAAATTGTCCGAATAAGGCATCAACAGGACAATACCTTCTCAGAATGCCCAGCTAATGGCGAGTTTGGCCTCCTCTGTCAGATAGCAAGGCACGTGGCAACCTCTGCTAGTACGTCTCTTCCGGGTTTTGTTGCTTTGAGCTTCTGACTTAAGTGGTTTCCTTTCAGCTTCTTTGGGGCTTTTACTGTGAGCTTCTCTTAATTTCATCTCTTAGCTTCTTTTGTGCTCTTACAAAAGGATTCCAGTAAGAGGATTAAGATTTACCTTGAATGAGGTAGGTCACATCTCAATTGAAATAACCTAATCACAGGTCTGCATCCACAGGAATAGATTAAAAGAACACGATTCTTTTTGTGGTACATAAAGCCTCCAAACTACAATAGTGCTTTTTAATGTGCTAGATGCTTTCTATTGAAGCTTTATAACAATTTAAAAAGACATATATTACATTTTACAGATGACTAAACTGAGACTCAGAAAGGCCAAGTGTTTTTCCCAGGGTGTTCTAACTGTTAGTTTAAGTCATTATATGAAACGTTTAAAAAATCAACCATTTCCAGAACAGGTCTATTATGTATCTTCTGACCTCTAGTTTTCTACTTTTCTAATATCAAAAGTAGAGTTGTAGTGAATTAAAACATATCTTTGGTAAGATGTAATAAAAGTAATCAATCCAGAAGTAAAAGTTTACATAGGAATTTCCATATCGTATGCCAACAAATGTATCTGAAAAATATTAAGTTGTTTTATTTTTTTTGGCATAGACAGGCATGGGAATTGAACCCAGGTCTCCAGCATAGCAGGCAAGAACTCCATCTGCTGAGCCACTGTGGCCCACCCTGAAAATAGTAAATTTTCAAGTAAAAATATCTAATATAGTAAAGTTTATAAACTATGTCTTAAATATTGTTTTGAAAAATCTGAATATTTTGAACAAGATCTTCAAAATTAATATGTGGTAGCCATTTAAATTACTTCATACAGAGCCATTTTCCATTGCTATTAGTAAATATATATTTGAATACAATAAATCCCTGTCCATTACTGCTGCATTGTTTTATCATTAATGGAGCCCAAAGCATTCATGGTATCCTTTAAATAACTGCAGCTATAAATGACACCATGCTGCACAGATTCAAATAAACTTTTTAGCAAATGAAAGTATTCAATATTATGCAGTCATTCATGTCGATTGGCATAAGCATAATATTTTCAGATGTATTTTTGGCATACGATATGGAAATTCCTATGTAAACTTATACTTCTGGGTTGATCACTGTTATTATATTTTACCAAAGATATGTTTTAACTGACTACAACTCTACTTTTCATGTTAGAAAAGTGGGAAGCTAAAGGTGAGAAGATACATAATAGACTTGTTCTGGAAACGTTACCTAAACAACAGAACTTTTTTGGCGCACGATTTTGAGGCTAAAAGTCCAAAGTCAAGATATCAGCAAGGCTTGCTTTCTCCCCAAAGATTGCAGCATTCTGATGCTGGCTGCTGGGGTAATCTATGGGGCTCATATCTTGTATTTCTGTCTCGAGTCACATAGCAATGTCCTCTCCTTGCTCACTTCAATAACTTCTAAGTCTTCTTTAAAGGCCTTCAGTAATCTGGATTAAGACCCACTGTGGTTTTTTACACTTAATGGCCTAATTACAATGGGTTCACACCCACAGGGTTGTGGATTAACATTAAGAGTATATTTGTTGGGGTACTTAATGCAATTTACCACAAATTAGTTCAAAGATTAGTTCTTAATTACCAAATATTCAAAATGAGCTGCTTTTTCATAAATCTGCTTTTAAAAAAAGCAGTAAAAAAGTAATAAAGCCTAGAAATAATTATATAAGCATGAGAGGGTTTTAAATAAACAAAAAACAGTTTTCAGGCTGGCAGCAGTGGCTCAGTGGCAGGGTTCTCACCTGCCATGCTAGAGACCGGGGTTCGATTGCCGGTGACTGCCCATGTGAAAAAACAAAACAATTTTCTACTTTGGCTTCATGTTTTCTCATTGTATTCAGCACAGAGCCAAGTACCTAGACTAGGTAAATGTTTTTGGAATTAAGGTACCTTAAAATTTAGTTTCATTTGTAAATCATTCTCCCACTCATACTCATAGAGCATCAGTACACTATACTGCTGTGATATACATCTACAAATGCTAGTCCAAGATAAAATACAAATATAGTTTGTAAAAATTGTTTAGAGGAATTATAGACTGAATTGTGAGATTATTATTGTTTCATTCTATAAAAAACCAAAACTGTGTAGGAGTGTTTTAGTTTGTTAGCTGCCAGAATGCAATATATCAGAAACGGAATGGCCTTTAAAAAGGGGAATTTAATAAGTTGCTAGTTTACAGTTCTAAGGCTGAGAAAATGCCCCAATTAAAACAAGTCTATAGAAATGTCCTATCTAAGGTATCCAGGGAAAGATACCTTGATTCAAGAAGGCCGATGAAGTTCAGGGTCTCTCTCTCAAGTAAGAAGGCACATGGCGAACAGGGTCAGGGTTTCTCTCTCAGCTGGAAAGGCACATGGCAAACAGTGTCATCTGCTAGCTTTCTCTCCTGGCTTCCTTTCATGAAGCTCCCCGGGAGGTGTTTTCCTTCTTCATCTCCAAAGATCACTGGCTGGTAGACTCTCTGCTTCTCATGGTTATTTTATTTTCTCCTCTCTCAGAAATCTCTCTTTCTCCAAAATGTTTCCTCTTTTATAGGACTTCAGAAATTAATCAAGACCCACCCAGATGGGTGAATACACGCCTCCAGCTAATCCAGTTTAACAACCACTCTTGATTAAATCACATCTCCAGGGAGATGATCTAATTACAGTTTCAAACATTCAGTACTGAATAGGGATTAGAAGAAACGGCTGCCTTTACAAAATGGGATTAGGATTAAAACATTGCTTTTCTAGGGTGCATACGTCACTTCAAATGAGCACGAGAAGGGATTTTGACAAAAGTGGAAGATTTCTTGTTACATAACATTAAAAGGGTACCTAAGTTATCATATTATATGTGTCAAAATGGTGTAATTAATACAAGTGCATTATACAAATTGGATGTATTTTAAAAAACCACATCAATAGATATGTTTCCCATCATAATGTAAGACAGTATGTGTAAACTTTTCTGCCTGCAAAGTATGCCATTTATTTTGTAAATAACATGTCTGGTGCTTGCCCATTTTATTCTGATTTTATTTCCCTGCAAAAAAAAAAAAAAAAAAAAACCCACTCAATTTGTTTATAAAATTCATTTATTTTATCTCTCTACCTGACCACTCCACTGAATATTCCTGTCTTTTTTTTTCTCCTCTGGTTGCTTTATATTCTCAGTGTCAGCCTTATGACTAGGAAATTTTGGAAAAATTATATACTTAACACTGAACTCAAATGTCACAGACCACCTCAAATGTTACAACCTCCATTTAACCTTATAGTTCCAAACTTGCCCCACTACCCAGTTGGAATTAATTTCCCCAACATAACTGCCTTTGTGATATTTGTTATTTCCGTTACAGCAGTGTTCTTTAACACTGGGGTCTTTGGACCCAAATGTGAAGTCATATTCTCTGAGAAGAGAGGGGGAGTTTGCATTATGAATTTTAAAATTTCAATGTTAACATAAAAAATTAATATGAGGTTATTCTCGGATCAACTGGTAGTATAACCAGTTACTACCATGTGCTTTCAGGGCTATGACTGTGTTTATGTCATTCTAATGAGAAAAGAAGAAAATTAGATTTGATATACAAACCATTCATCTGTAGCAAGTAAAGGACAGATGATATCTGAGTGAATCAAATCAAAGATTTGTAGTAGTTTGAGTAAGAAGAAATGGTAGAAATAGAAAATATTTCAAAACACACTTGACTATAATATGGGCAAGCCAACCACAAATGTAACTGGAAAATAATGAGGAATTAACAGTATCAAATTCATATTGAGTACAATGATTACATTTTTTCTTGGTGTGGGCAGGCTCCAGGAATCAAACCCGGGTCTCCAGCATGGCAGGTGAGAATTCTGCCACTGAGCTGCCATTGCACCACCCAATGATTACATTTTAACACAAACATCATATATCATAATAATTTGAAATTGTAGCTTTTACATGCATAATTTGTAAATGTGTATTGGTATTATATTTGTAGAAGATTTGGAAGTGAAACTTTCCTTATTCATAGTTTTATGTTTCTAAATATTTCAGTATTGTAATAATTTAATTAATTTAAGTCACATAGGTGATTTAAGGAGTCATTACATAACTTAAGTTTCAGAAACATTGTGATAGTGCCCTTATCAGTCTTATGATTAGTTGTGGGTTCACCTATCTCACCTATTAAATTGCAAAATCCTCACAGTCTAGCAAAGCCATATATTATGTTCTGTTCATTTTGATATTTCCCTTAGAGTCTGTCACAATGCCTTACACCTAGTCACAGCTTGTGTGTAAACTTGCCCATGCTGGCATATTAAATGTGATATAAAGAGAATTAACAGATATTTTGCCTCTTAATGTGTTTATGATCTGTCAGACTGAACATGGATAAATGCATAAAAAACATATAGGGTATATATAATTTAATAATTTGGAATTCATACGACTTAACAAATTCTTATTCTAAAATTAAATATCCCCTAGGATTTTTTCCTTCTGGCTTTTAAAAAGGGGGATTTATTAAGTTGCAAGTTTATAGTTATAAGGCCATGAAAATGCCAAACTAAGGCATCCAGGGAAAGGTACCTTGATTCAAGGAAGATCAATGGGTCCAGAACACCTCTGTCAGCTAGAAAGGTGCATGGTGACATCTGCTAGCTTTCTCTCCTGCCTTCTCATTTTATGACGATTCCCTGGGGGTGCTCTTCTGCATCTCCAAATATCCCTGACTGTATAGACTCTCTCAGCTCTCAAGCTTTTTCCAAAATGGCTCCCTCTTTAAAGTTAGCCAGTCCACCTTGGATGGGTGGAGACACATTTCCATGGAAACCATCTAATCACAAATTACCACCCACAATTGGGTGAAAACAGTAAAAAAAGATCTCACCCAGCAATATTGAATGAGGATTAAAGGGCATTGCTTTTCTGGGGTACATAATAGCTTCAAACCTCCACATTCCACCCTTTGAAATGTTCTTTCAAAGAACATGAAAAGACATGTTCTTTCCAAATGCAAAATGCATTCACTCCATCACAATATCACAAAACCTTAAACCATTTCAGTAGTAATATAAATGCAGTACAAAAGCAGAAACAGTATCAAGTCTCATCGGAGTCAGCTAAAGGCATAGTCTGTCCCAAGGCAAAATTCTCCTCTCACTCTGGACCTTTAAAATTCGAAACAGTTATATGCTGCCAATATACAAAGGGAAGACCGTCATTGAATACATAGTCCCATTTCCATAGGGGGATATTGGAAGGAAAATGGGTCAATGGACTCAAACAGTTCAGAAAACCTGAAGGGCAACTCTATTAGATTTCAAAGTTATCCTCGGGGCTTTAGAAAGCAGCAGTCTCCCCCTAAGGGCTTACACATTGGTCCAGCTCTCTCCAAATGCAACCTTGGGGGAAATTTGGGGATACCACCTTATTCTTGGCTCCACCCTTTCCACATATCAGCCATACCCAGGCTCTCTGCTATCTCCAGGGCTCATGCTCAGCCCTTCCATAACAATATGGTGGCAGCCAGGCTTCCTCAATCCCCAGTGAGTGTGCTCCACCCTCTCTGAGGCCTGGGGCACTGAAACTCCTGCCATCTGCCTTCTGGGCAAACTCACCCTCTTCAAATACATGAGTGGGTCTGCTTCCCTGGCCCAAGTTTCTTTACTTCTGACCTTAGCTTCCATGGTTCTGTTTCCAAGTTAATTTTCCTCCAGTTTGTCCCTTTTCTGTCCCTTCTAGTCCAAACTGGCAGTGGTTCTGTTTATACAGCTCCCACAAACTCTTGTCGGTTTTCTGTGCAGTATGCTGGGATCATGCCCATCCTACAAAAGAATTTTCCACAGACCCTTCCTGAATAACTCCATCTCCAATGCTGGCTTTTTCTGAAATGGCTGACTGCATCTGTGTTTTGGTAAATCCTCACATAGGGCACCATTTTCTGGGGTCTCCTTCTCTGAAAGCCCAGAATTTTCTAGACCATCAGTTTCTGATTTCTTTGTACCCAAGAGTTTAGTTCTCAGCTTGTCATTGTGTGTTGCATTTTATTATAAGCTGCAAGGAGAAGCCAGGCTGCTTTTTCCACATTTAGTTTGGAAATTTCCTCAGCTAAGTATCCTGGGTTGTCAACTTTAAATTTTAACTCCCATCCAACAACAGTACTCAATTTGCTCAAATTATTTGCCTTTTAAAAATAAGGGTTGCCTGCCTTCCAGTTTGCAATGACACAGTCCTCATTTCTGTCTAACGCCTCATCAGAGGTATCTCTAGAGTCCACATTTCTACCAACAGTTTTTTCAAAGCACTCTAGGCCTTCTCTATCAAGCTCCTCGCAATTCTTCCAAAATCTTCACAGTATCCATTTAAAAAGCCATTCCAACATGTTTGGTATTTGCAAACCACAGCAGCACCCACTTCTCTGGTACCAAAATCTGTTTTAGTTTGTAAAAGCTTCGAGAATGCATTATACCAGAAGCAGAATGGCTATTAAAAAGGGAAATATATTAAATTGCAAGTTTACAGCTCTAAGGCCATGAAAATGTTCCAATTAAGGCAAGGCTATCGAAATGTCCAAACTAAGGCATCCAAGGAAAAATACCTTGGTTCAAGAAGGCTGATGACATTCGAGGTTTCTCTCTCAGCTGAAAAGGCACCTGGCATCTGCTAGCCTTTTCTCCAGGCTTGTTCACAGCTTCCTTGGGGGCATTTTCTTTATGTATCTCCAAAGGCCTCTGGCTGTGTGGGCTTTCTTGGTTCTTTCCAAAATCTCCCCTAGATTTTTGAACACTTACGATGTTATATGGCTTACTTTAACTAGATAGTCGAGTTGTTTTACTTTTATCTAAAAACTGTTATAGGGGAGTGGTAAGGGCATAAAAGTTTTTATGACATGCCAGAATTGAGATATAACCAATGTACTTCAGGGAATGAGACAGTATACCATTGTAAAAGTGTAGCTTTTCATAGTTAGGATGGTTCAAGAACATTGATTCCCTCGAGGAAGATGTCACTCAGGAGAAGGGAATGGAAGGGATTTGGCAAGGTACTGTCTCCTGCCATTGGAGTATTATCTGAAGCACAGTGCCTAGGTAGTTTTCCCTTTAGATTAGATGGAAGTAAAACTAACATACAGTAAAATCTTCTAGAGTAGTATAGCAAACACTTTTCTTCTTTTCTAATTCTTTTATGGTAGATTTTTTGAATAAGTTGCTTTAGTATATATTTCTTTTCTAACTTCAGTATCTTCCTATTTTCTACTTAAATTTGGCTACCTATTCCTGAATTTCAAGGTCCTTCAAATTTTGCCATGTCCTATTTATATAACTTTATTTAGTTCTACTTTCTAACACAGAAATTCGTTTCTCGTCAGAGCACATAGTGATTATTTTGTCTGCATGTCTTTTTTCACACATTTCCTTTTCTTGAAATACTATTACCTCTCTTTACCCAATGCCTATTAATTATTTAGGTGGCCTTGTACTCTTTTCTGACAACTGTGACCTTCACTAAGCTCCCTTTCCTCTTAACATTTGATCTTTATCTGTAGTCCCCAGTCATCTCTTTTAAATTTAGAACCTCTATTCCCAGCTTTCTCTGTGACATCTGTATATTCCACATACAGGTAATTTATCATGTCCAAACTTGAAATTATTTTCTTTCAATTTCCAGGAAACATTTTCCTCTTTATATTTACCTATATTGATAAGTTATTCCAACATCTACCTAGCCCCCCAGGCAAGAATTATTAATTATCTTCAACTACCTCTTTAAAATTCACATCTGATATGAACCTAAATCTTATCGATTCTCCATATGCAGTGTATAATAAGAGCTAATATTTGTGAAGAGCTTACTATATGCCAGGTACTAATCTAAACATTTGACCTATAGTAACTTCTTTAATCCTCAGAAATTTGAGTTAGGCACTATCATTATCATCCCGATTTTATGTAAGAAATATATTGTATATTTGCTAAAATGTGTTCCACCATGAAGCTGACCAGTCAAAAAAAGAGAAAAACATGAAAATCAGCAAGTCTACCAATAATTTATAAGAATAAAAAAGACAGAAGGACATGTTAAATGCCACCAGAAGGGTGTATCAGGAAAGTCTAAACTGTGGGAAACTCTGCAAAGCAAAGATCTAGTACATCATATAAAAATATTAAGGGAAAAAAAGTTTAGAAGAGGATGGTGTTTCAGATTAAAAGAAACTTGGATATCTATCAGCCATTTCTACTGTATGGGTCTTATTTGAATCCAGATTCAAACAAACATCATTTGAAGATAAGGAAATCAAAGAAATTTGCCTAACTCAATCTTTGATATTAAGGAATTATTGCTAAAAAATTTTCAAGATTATGTTAATGCTATTGGGCTCTCTGTTTATATAAAAACATGAGTCTGTACCACAGAAGCATAGGCATTTCTGTCAGAGCTGAGTTTAGGAAAAAAGTACATTCCCAATCTCTTTATTTATTCAGTACCTTTGTTAAAAGAGATAACAGATCATTTAGTGCAGTATTATCATGCAAAATAATTTTTCATTATTTTACTATTCCATACTTTTCCAAACGAAAATGAACTTTTCTAAGTGCCGCACTTTCTCCAACATTCTGTGTTTGATGGAAGTATCAGAAATTCAGAGTAATAGAAACTCAACATTTCGAGAACCTCTCTAAAACTGATAATGATACTACTACTACTAGTAAAATTGTATTAGAAGAAGATGGGGAAGTGAAGGAAAATAAGAGACAGAGTATTCGTTAACATTTGAGTGCTTAATTATGTTACAGACACTTTTCTGTGAATTTATTGTTTTCTTTATCCTCCTAACAGCTTCATGAGGGATAGGTATTATTAGCCTCGCTTTGGGCGGGGGAGGGGCGGGCGGGTGATCTGGAAATTGTGCTATGGAGAGGCTAAGCAGTTTAAGCAGTTTGCCCAGGATCATAAGAGTGTTAAGCGATAAAGTTCAGGATTCAGACCCAAAAAGTTTAAAACTGAGCTTATGGTCTTACCTACTAACTTATAATGCTGTTTTTTGCCATGGTGCAAACTCATACAACATTTGCAAAGTACCTGTCGTGGAAGGGATCATAGCACTGTGAGAGAAAGAATAGAAGGCCAAAGTAGCTGGTGTACAGAAAACAGAGATTATTGTGCTGTTGAGATAAGCAACCAGAGGATAGAGAACATAATATTAAAAAAATCTTACTAAGATAAGATTTTTTTCCCCTTTATCAAAGAGCAATGGAAAATGTTTGAAGTCTCTTTAAATTATCAGCAACTCAATTTTAATTGAGACTTACAGAAGTCAAGGAATTCGCCCAAGGTCATACAATAATTAAGTGGTCGAATAAGGATCATAATTCAAGAATATCTGGATCTAACATCTGTACTGCCCTACTTTTTAGAAATGCAAATCCAGGAAATGTGTAAGAAATTATAAGCTTGAAATTTTTGGGATCTGAAATGGTTCATTACTTTATTAGTTCAGGAGAGGATTACTGAATGTCTATTTTGCTCAAAGGATGTGTGATTTTATCCTTTGCAAGTGCAGTTGTGCTTATGTTGTTTGTTAGCCTCTGTGTGACCAATTGCTTCGCAGTAACAGGTGAACCCACTGTGGAAAAACGACTATCAGAACAAAGATATATTTGATCTGTTCTTAAGATTTCTTCTACCCTCCAATTCCTGCCCTGTAAGGGAGAACTAATAAGGCCAGCTATGTGCGAGACAGTATCCATGCATCATTTATCTTAGGCTTAATGATATTAATTGCCCCAAGTTGACATAATTATAGTTGTAACTAGGATTCACTCTTTAACTAAAGACCATGATCTTTCTATAATAATGCCCTTAAATAAATATAAAACTAATTTGTATTCAAGAGACCTCAGCATGGGTATTTATAAATAGAATACATAGCATTCAATAAAATTTGCTAGCTGATTGAATGACAGAAACAGGATTAATGGAAAAAAAAATTCTAGAATGAGCTAGTGAGTGTCCAGAGTTGATTTTATGAGATGCATTCTCCAAACAATTATTATAGTGCTAATCTTTTTTTCATGTAATTATTTTTATTTTTTTTTATGCCTTAGTTATAGTATTTATACTCAGTAAGGTTTACCTGAAGTAAGCTGTCAGATGAAAAGGTGTTTGTTCTAAAAAATTCTACGTAACAAAACATTCCTAGGCAGGAACTGTGAGCCATTCATTCAGTCAGTCAGTATTTAAATTCAGCCCCTTATTCATTCATTCAACAAGTATTTATGGAGCACTGACTTATATGCTTATATTGTGTAGATACTGGATATACAGTGTCAATGAGGTTGTGGAACATTATGTAGTAGAGGATGAATAGCTGGTAAAGAGGTAGGTATATATCATTACAAGTAGTTAGATCTTCTTTAAAATGCAGCAATAAGCTACGGAAGATTTTTATGTGTTTGTTTGGTTGATTTTTGACAGCCCCACCCCAGACATGTTTTATATAAAAAATGTTCCACATTTAACTTTCATTCTAATTTTTTTAAGCGGGAGGCCATATTGAATGCATTGTTGCCTTTAAAGCATCATTAGAAATTTTTTATGCTTTTGATGACTTTCTATTTTTGGAAGTATTCCACTGGTCTTTTCACTAAGTTGACATGATCCTACTAAACATAGCTAAGGAGTTTTCATCATCTTAAAGAAAAATTCATGGATAGAGTTATTCATTAATTAAATAAACACTACATTTTCTTTTTGAATCACATGGTTTATTTCTAGTCCATTGAAAAAACAAACACACAAACAGGTCATTATAGATACGGAAGATGCCACAATAGAGGTGTGTATAGAGTGTTTTTTAAATATAGAGAAGATGGTATGAATCCTGGGAGTGAGAAAGTCCTCACCTCAAATAATCAGTCTTGGAAGATTTTCCACCCTGTTTTTTCAAGCAGAATACAAGGCAGATATCAATATTTGAACAGGAATGCCTATGCTGTAAAAAAATTTGAGAAAGGATTTATGGTTTCCAGTTGAATAGTGAAATAAACAAGTGGTATCTGAGTTAGTAAACATAAGAAAGTTAAATTTCTTTCTCCAGGTGTAGGGTCAAAAAGTATCATGTTGCTCTTTGCTATTGCTGTGCTTTTCTCCTGTTTTCTCTCATCTTTATTGTCCATCTTTATAAGTGTTCACGAGGTAAGAAGAAAAAGAGTGAAATGTTTTGAAGGAATGCTTCATGTTAAATTTGTCCAGTTTGCTTTTTGAAATGGGAGTGGTGATGTAATTATAAAGAAGGGAATGAATTTCTCTCTGAACTGGAGTTAGCGTCTTCTAATGGCCCTCATCTGGAAGTCAGATCTTTCCTCCACTCAAAATCCCTGGTATAGATGCATAATGCTTCCTATCACATTAAGCAAGTATGCTCACAAATGAGATATATCAGAGTAATATGAAATTAATACCACTACAACTGGAATGGGTAGCATGACTATAGAGAAAACAATGTGGTTTATAAGTTTATTAACTAAGAATGCAAGGGAAAGGCTCTCAGAGAATTAACACGAAGCCTAGGCAGATGCCTAAAGAAAAAGTGCAAACTTAGAAACAAATGTCAAGAACACTCATGCCAGGGTATGACATGAAAAAGAAATGAAAGCAGCACAACATAATTTAGGATACAAATACGCTAACAGAATTGAAGCAATTGATGGAGAAGGGGCTATTTCCTCCTTAGCAGTTCATTTAATACTGAATCCAAAAAAAGACAGTATGGTATTATGCAAAAATTTAATACATAGAGTGAGTATAAAAAGAAGAAATAAAAGAAAAATAGCAGCATCCCCAAAATTTAAAGTGGGAATAGCAAGTCTTAACATAATAATAATTGACCTCTAAAGTAATTGCACAGAGTATTTTTCCCTAAATTATCATCCTACAAAAGATGATTTTTTTTTTTACATAGAAAAAAATTGCATAAGCCTGAAAAAGAGGACAAGTAGTCTTCTGGTAAAGATGTTAAATTGAACATACACATTTACTTCTTTTTTTTTACTTTCCAATTTTATTTCATCACCAACATTTTAGTTTCAGTTAACCATAAACAGTAAGAAAAAAGAAATCATTGTACTGTAAAACCAGAGGAAAAGGAAGATAGTGTTCCTCATTACTCTAAGTGGGAGGGTTACAAACCTCTGGATTCCAATTCACTACTGCATGTGTGTAATGCAATAAAAATCCTCTGACAAAGGCATATCTCATGGATAGAATGCCAAAGTGATTGGGCATCATGAGCATGGTCTTTAAGTTGTTATTTCACCCTGAGAAAAAGAGAGAGAGAGAAAGAGTACACATGAGGTTAATAATCTCATTTCCTTTTTTGTCCCAATTCTGTTGATTTGGGGGCCTTGTCAAAAATCAATTGACTGCAGATTTGGTGGTCTATTGGTACATGCTCAATTCTATTCTATTGGTCGGTACTTCTATCTTTGTGCCAGTACCATGCTGTTTTGACTACTGTGGCTTTATAATAAGTTTTAAAATCAGGAAGTGTTAATCTTCCCACTTCATTCTTATTTTTTAGGATGCTTTTGGCTATTCCAGGTCTCTTTCCCTTCCAGATGAATTTGGTAACTAGCTTTTCCAAGTATTCAAAGTAGGTTGTTAGAATTTTGATTGGTACTGTGTTAGCTCTATAGATCAATTTGGGTAGGATTGACATCTTAGCTATATATAACCTACCTGTCCATCAATGGGAATGCCTTTCCACCTATTTAGATCTTCTTTGATTTCTTTATGTAGTTTTCTGTGTATAAGTCCTTTACATCCCTAGTTAAGTTCATTCCTAGCTATTAATTCTTTAGTTGCTATTTTGAAAGGAAATCTTTCCTTAACTGACTCCTCAGTTAGGTCATTGTTTGTGTATAGAAACATGACTGATTTTTGTACATTAATTTTATATCTTGCCACTTTGCTGAATTTATTAGCTCAAGTAACTTTGTTGTAGATTTCTCAGGATTTTCCAAGTATAGGATCATGTCATCTACAAATAATGAAAGTTTCACTTCTTCCTTTCCAATTTGAACACTTTTATTTCTTTGTCTTTCTGATTGCTGTAGCTAAAACTTCTAGTATAATGTTGATTAATAGTGATGACAGATGGCATCCTTGGCTCATTCCTGATCTTAGGGGAAAAGATTTCAATCTCTCTCTCCATTTAGTACACTGCTATCTATGGTTTTTTCCTATATTCCCTTTATCATTTTGTGATCTTTGTCCTGTCTTTTGAAGTGTTTTTATCAGAAAAGGATGTTGAATTTTGTCAAATGCTTTTTCCACATCAATCGAGATGATCGTCTGATTTTTCCTTTTCAATTTGTTAAAGTGAAGTATTACATTGAATTCCTTGTGTTGAACCATCCTTGCATTCCTGGTATAAACCCCACTTAGTCGTGGTGTATAATTCTTTTAATTTGTTGTTGGATTCAACTTGCTAGTATTTTGTTGAGAATTTTGGCATCTGTGTTCATTAGGGAGATTGGCCTGTGCTTTTCTTTTCTTATAGAAATCTCTTTGGTATTTCTTGTAGGGCTGGTCTCTTTTGACAAATTCTTTCAGGATTTGTTTGTCTTTGAAAACTTTAATCTCTCCCTCAATTTTGAAGGACAGTTTGGGTACAGAAGTCTTGGCTGAAAGTCTTTGTCTTTCAAGATCTTAAATATATCATATCACTGCCATATCATAGTTTCAGTTGAGTAGTCTGAATCAGTCTTATCTGATTCCCCTTGTATGTAGTAGATTGTTTTTCTTTTGCCACTTTCAGGATTTTCTGCTTCTCTTCAGCATTTTACAGACTGATTTTTATGTGCTTTGGGGAAGGCCTATATGGATTTATTCTATTTGGAGTTCATTGGGATTCTTTGATTTATGTATTCATGTCCTTTATAAGGGTCGGGAAATTTTCCCCATTATATCCTAGCCTTTTACTCTTCTTTTCACCTTCTGGGACACCACTGATTCATATATTTGTGTGCTCTGTTTTGTCCATCACTTCCCTGAGATCCAATTCAAATTTTTCCATCTTTTTTACCATTTGCTGTTTTGTGTTTGAAATCAGTCATCCAGTCCTCTAATTTGCTTATTCTTTCTTCTGCCTCTTCAAATCTGCTGTTGCATGTGTTGAGTGTATTTTTTGTAGGTCTGCAGCATCTTTAATCTCTGTGATATCTGCTATTTTTCTATTTATCCTTTCAAAGTCCTCTTTATGCTCTCCTAGTGTCTTCTTGATCTCCTTTATATCATTAGCCATCCCATTCATTTTATTTAGTAGAGTCATATGAACATCTTTGACTAGTTATTCCAAAGTCTGTGTCTCCTCTGGTGTTTTAATTTGGTCATTAGGCTGAGCTATATCTGTCTGCATCTTGATATGCTTAGTGATCTTCTGTTGTCTTTGTGGCATGTAAATATCTTGATTTGTTTACTTTGTAAGTTGACTTCCTTTAGTAGTTTAAAGCTTTACATTTGCAGGATGGATGTGGAGCAGGATGTGGGGTGTTGGGTGCAGGGCGGGGTGCAATAGTGCGATGACGCATTGCAGTGCCGTTTATAGGTACAGGTTGGGGACACTACACTGGTGCGTTTGAGCCCGGGGTACATGTCGTGGAGTTGTAGAGGTGTGGTACAGGGGTCATGGGTATGTGGTACAGCTCAGGAAGACCTTGGCACGCAGAAGCAAGGTGTGGCATGGGGAATACAGAGGTAGAGCATTCCTAGTCCCGTGCTCCCTGTCTGTGTACTCCTCAGCGTTCTGGGCTTCTATTTGGAAAGGAGAATGTTAGGCTGTTTGTACTAGCTGGATGATCTCCAGTTCTCTGCATCTCATTTCTCCCGCTTTTGTAACTATGGCCTCCCTATGTGGTGTAGAAGACCCTCCCAGGTCACTTACACCCTGGAACCACCGTCTCAGTTGCCTTCCTGTTCCTTGGAGCAGGGGTGAACTCAACCTATCCTATTCTGCCATCTTCCCAGAACCCTAGGTCTAACCCTTTTGCAGTATTTTGTGCTGTCCAACACAAAAAGCCTCAGGGTTAAAAAAAAAATTTTTTTCCCCTTCAGTCCCATCCCTCTTTCTGCTGGGGTGAAAACTCATAATACTTTTAATGGTTATTCCAGGTTTCTCTGCACTGGGGACCTATTTTCAGTAGTCACAATATGTTAATTCTGCATGTGGAGTTTGCTTGAACTAAACTCTTGCTGCTAGTAAAGTTTCCTTTCCCCTCAGAGAACCAGCCTGCCATGCCCCTGGGGGAGGGGCACCAGCCTCCGTGACTTGGGGATGTACAGTTCTGTGTGGGATCTCAGATGGTCCAGCTTGTCCAGGCTTGTGTATACTGTGTGTCTGATTGCTGATGTAGCCCCAGCAGTTGTTCTCTACCTGTGCCATTTTGAAAGGATGTATGTACTCTAGAAAAGCCACGTTTTAATCCTAATCCCATTTCGTAAAGGCAGCTGTTTCCTCTAACTCCTATTCAGCACTGTATGTTTGAAATAATTTAATTAGATTATCTCCCTGGAGATGTGACTCAATCAAGAGTTGTTGTTAAGCTGGATTAGGTGGAGATATGTCTCCACCCATTCTAGGTGAGTCTTGATTACTTTACTGGTATCCTATAAAAGAGGGAATTTTGGAGAAAGCAGAAGGTTTGGAGAGAGCAGAGAAGGACAACAGAGCCTCGAGAAAGCCACAACAGAGAATGCTGCAGAACCACGAAGCAGAAGTAACTTTTGGAGATGACAAAGGATAAAAACTCACAGGGAGCTGGAGAGGAAACTAGCAGATGATACTGTGTTCGACATGTGCCTTTCTAGATGAGAGAGAAACTCTGAACTTCATTGGCCTTCTTGAATCAAGGTATCTTTCCTTGGATGCCTTAGATTGGACATTTCTATAGACTTGTTTTAATTGGGACATTTTATTGGCCTTAGAACTGGAAACTAGCAACTTGTTAAATACTCCCTTTTAAAAGCCATTCCATTTCTGGTATATTGCATTCTGGCAGCTGGCAAACTAGAACAGTACTGTTCTTGGCTATTTACTAGCCACTCTGGAGGACAAACTAAATTTCACAGCTCACTAAACCGCCATCTTGCCTCTACCCCCCACATTTACTTCTAACTGCTGAAACTCACTAATAGGAAAAGAAAAGGATTTTTAGGCAAGCAGAAGCTAAAAAACAGGAGAGTAATAAATGAGTAATAACTGATGTGGCAGACTGAGATGACTGAATAGCTAAATTCTCATGTGACAATGGGAAAAACTGAGAAGAAACCCAGTAGACATCTTTGAAACCACCAAAGACACAGAAATTAGCATTTACAGAAATTTCTGTAATGAGGCACCACAGGATGACATGGGATTATGGTAGGTACAGCTGCAGTTCAAAATTCAAAGACCTAATGAAGTTTGTTTAAGTCAGCTCTCCTCCACTTCACATAGTTGAATAGCAGTGCTCTTTTACCCAACAGAACACTGAAGATTTTTCCACTGTAGTGGATAAAACATATGATCCCTGGACTTATGTTTTAACTCTGTCTGGAAAATCAGACACAGTTAGGGGCAGAGGTATCATATGGAAGCATACTGAATATTGTGATACCGCAGTTATCTTTGCTCACTTAACCTCAACATAAAGATATTGAGGGATTTTCCTAGTTAAATGACTTATCCAGATCCCCCTACATTATAATCCACAGTTGTCAAGCCCTGTACAAGTTCACAAAGCTTCCGATTAGTTTTTTAAAATAACATTTTGTGAAATATAACATATGTACAGTAAAGTAATAAATTCCAAAGTACCGTATAACAATTAGTTGTAGAGCAAATTTCAAAGTATAGTATGGGTTACAGTTCCACAATTTCATGAGTTTTCTTCTAGCTGTTCTAAAATATTAGAAAGTAAAAAGAAGTATCTATATAATGATTTAGTAGTCATAATTCTTTGTTAAATCCTAACTTCTTTGTTATAACTCCTCCCTCTCATTTGATCATTCTCTCAATCTTCAGAAGTATTTGGGCAATGAACGTTGTTACTTTTTCATGTTGAAAAGGGGTGTCAACATTATGGGATAGCGGAATGCAGTTTGGTTGATGTTCTGAGAGAGACTGGTACCTCTGAATTTCAGGGCTTATCTGACAGAAGAATAATCTGGAGGTTTGAAATTTCTGAAAAATAAACTTAATAAATAAAACTTTTCTAGAGTCTTCTGTAGAGCCCTGGGTATTCCTTGGGGTTAACAGGAATACTGTTGGTTGGGTCTTGGCATACTGTGGCAATTTGTAATATCTGGCTGAAGCTTGCATAGGAGTAACTTCCAGGATGACCTCTTGACTCTATTTGATGTCTCTTAGTCACTGAGACATTATCTTGTTACATTTCTTTTTCCCTTTTTGGTCAAGAATGCCTTCTTGATGCCAATCCCATGATGCCAGGGCCAGGCTCATCCCTGGGAGTCGTGTCCCACATTACCAAGAAGAATTACATCCTTGAAAGTCATGTCCTTTGTAGAAGGAAGGCTAATGAGTTTATTTACAGAGTTTGGCTTGGAGAGAGGCCACATCTGAGCAACAAAAGAGGTTCTTTGGGGATGACTTTTCAGTGTGTTTATAAGTAGGCTTAGCTTACTATTGCAGAAGTTAAGTTTCATGAGGGCCAGCCTCAAGATCAAGGGCTTGGCTGTTAAATTGGGAGTCCCCACTGCTTGAGAGTTTTCCTAGTTTTAATAGTTCCATGTTTTTTCTCTAGTGCCTCAAGGGATTTTGCAAATACTTTTTAAAATTATCTGCCCAAAATACTCTAGACTGTATCATGGTATTACATTAAGCTATACAGTATCATCAGATCTCATTCTCTATTCTAGGCTCCTTGCATTTAGGTTGTTTAAATAAATTGACCAGGCTGATTAAATCAGTGTGCTACAGAAAATTTAGATTTTGGACAGAATAAGCATCTCTTTGGTCTCACACAGAATTTGAAGTTTTAAAATACACAGTATCATCCTTTATCTTGTATTCTGATTTACCCTGGTCCCAACCAGATCAGCTTCATTTAGATTCTCTTTTTCATCTTATTTAACAGTTGCTGTACGGTATAATGCTGAGTTTCAGAGCTGTAGAGCTCTAACTCTGAGTCTTAGGTGTCACACAGTACTTATAAATGCAGGGAACTACCAACTTATAACAAAAAGGACAGCATCTCAGAATTTTGAAGTAACATTTAAAACTCAGGAATAAATTTGACTACTGTAAGAGCTTATAGTCTAGGTCCTACTTTTCTTATAAGCATTTTCTAATGGAGACCATACAATATTTATACTTTTGTTTCTGGCTTATTTTGCTCAACATAATGTCCTCTAGGCTCATTCATCTCATTCTTTGACTCACGATTTCATTCCTTTCTGCAGCTGTATACATCAAAGCTTACCCCTCTGCTCCCCAGTCGATGGATCCTTTGGCCACCTCTGTCCATTGGCTATAGTGAATAATGCTGCTATACATATCAGTGTGCAAATGTCTGTTCAGGTCCCTACTACCAGTTCTGCTGAGTATATTCCTAGTAATGGGACTGCCTAATCCTATGGTGACCCTATATTTAGCATCTCGTAGTTCCACTACATTAACATCTGGAGGGGCTGTACCATTCTACTCCCCTACCAACATTGAATAGGTATACCTCTCTCTCCACATCTTCTCTTGCACTTTTATCTTTTTATTTGTTTGTTTATTTATTTTTTACTGCAATTTTTGGGGACATATATTCACGTACCATATGTTCTATCCAAAGTGTACAATCAATGTCACAGTATCTTCACTTCATTGTACAATGATCCTCACTCAATTTTATGTAATTTTCATTGCTCCAAAATAAAAAATAGATATACACAGAAGAAAATAAAAGTCTTGGTGTGATACTAGTAAGGTATTGCTGTTTAGTATAGTCCTTAGCATGCAATAGGTTATTTTTCCCATATATCACTCATTGCTAACTCTTTGTCAAAGTGTCATACATTTGAAGTAGATTATGAAAGAACTTATTCATATTTGTGGTGTTAATTGTTGACATACATGACTTTAGGTAATCGCTTTCAATCATGCTCACCTTCAATAGGCACTATTACTTATACTCCCAAGAATGAACTACCATCACCTTTATGTATTCCCTAACATATAAGATCAACCTTGTTAATAAATCTGTACATATTAGGTAACTGCTCTCCATTCTTTAACTTTTGTCTATTTCCAGGTCTCCTGTGTTTTCCATATTAAGACTCTGAGTTTACATATTGTAGGGGGGTCATATTAGTGAAACTATCCAATATCTCTCCTTTTGTGTCTGTCTTATTTCACTCAGTGTTATGTCTTCAAGTTTCATCCATGTTGTTGCATGCTTCAGGATCTCATTCCTTCTTAACTGCTGCATAATATTCCATCATATGTATTTACCACATTTTGTTTATCCATTCATCTGTTGATAGACACCTGGATTGTTTCCATCTTTGGGCAATTGGAAGTAATTCCACTGTGAGCAATTTGCAAATGTCTGTTCATGTCACTGCTTTCAGATCTCCTAGTTATATACCGCATAGCAGAATTGCCTGGTCTTAGGGGACGCATTATTTAGTTTTCTGAGGACTCACCAGATTGTTTTCCACAGGACTGTACCATTTTACAGTCTCACCAGCAGTGAATAAAAGATGCGTTTTCTCACATCCTTGCCAACATTTATGGTTTCCTGATTTGTTTAATAGCTACCATTCTTGTAGCTGTGAGATGATGTCTCATTGTGGTTTTGATTTGCATTTCCCTAATGGCTATTGAAGTTGAACATTTTCTCATATGCTTCTTAGTAATTTGCATTTCTTTTTCAGAAATATGTCTGTTCATATTTATAGCCCATTTTATAATTGGGTTGTTTGCCTTTTATTGTTGAACTATTGGTACTGAATATCAAACACTTATCAGATATATGGTTTCCAAATATTTTCTCCCATTGGAATGGCTGTCTTTTTACCTTTATAACAAAGTTCTTTGGAGCACAAAAATATTCATTCTTGAAGCATTCCCACTTACCTATTGTTTCTTTTCTTGCTTGTGCTTTGGGTGTAAGGTCTAAGATGTCACCTCCTGTTTTAGGTTTTGAAGATGTTTCCCCATATTTTCTTCTAGGAGTTTTATGGTACTGGCTCCTATATTTAGATCTTTAATCCACTTTGAGGAATTTTTGTAAAGGGTGTGAAGTAGCGGTTTTCTTTCATTCCTTTGGATATGGATATCCAGTTCTCCCAACCCATTTATTGAAGAGACTATTCTGTTCCAATTTGGTGGATTTGGGGACCTTATCAAAACTAAATTGAGCATGGATCTGGGTATCTATTTCTGAACTCTCAATTCTATCTCATTGATCAATATGATTATTTTTGTGCCAGTACCATGCTGTTTTGACCACTGTGGCTTTATAATATGTTTTAAAGTCGGGAAATGAAAGTCTTCCCACTTCATTCTTGTTTTTTAGGATGCTTTTTGTAACTCAAGGGCCCTTTTCCTTCCAAATAAATTGGATAACTTGCTTTTTTGAAGTCTTCAAAGTAGGTTGTTGAAATTTGATTGGTATTGCATTTAATCAGCAAATCAATTTGGGTAGAACTGACATCTTAACTACATTTAACTTTCCTATCCGTGAGCAGGGAATGTCCTTCCACTTATTTCAATCTTCTTTGATTTCTTTTAGCAGTGTCTTGTAGTTTTCTGGGTACAAGTCCATTAAATCTCTGGTTAAGTTTATTCCTAGATAGTTGGTTCTTTTAGTTGCTATTGTGAATGAAGCTTTTTCTTAATCATCTCCTTGGTTAGGTCATTACTAGTGTATAGAAAGATTTCTGATATTTAACCATTACTCCCGTTATCCACCACTTTGCTGAATTTATTGCTTCAAGTAGCTTTGTCATAGATTTCTTGGTATTTTCCAATATTAGGATCATGTCATCTGCAAATAATGTAAGTTTTATTTCTTAGTTTCCAAGTTGAATGCCTTTTATTTCTTTCTCTTGCCTAATTGCTCTAGCTTAGAGCTTCTAGCACAATGTTGAATAATAGTGGTGACAGTAAATAGTCTTGTCTCATTCCTGATATTAGAGAGAAGTCCCTCAACATTGAATATGATGCTGGCTATGGGTTTTTCGTATGTATACCCTTTATCATATTGAGGAAGTTTCCTTCAGTTCCTACCTTTTAAACTGTTTGTGTCATAAAAGGATGCTGAATTTTCTTGAATGCTTTTTCAGTATAAATTGAAATTATCATATGATTTTTCACTTTTGATTTGTTAGTATGTTGTGTTACATTGATTGATTTTCTTGGGTTGAACTACTCTTAACATAACTAGAATAAACCCCACTTGGTTATGATGCATAATTCTTTTAATATGCCATCGGGTTTGATTCACTAGCTTTTTGTTGAGAGTTTTTACATCTATATTCATTAGGGAGATTGGCCTGTAGTTTTCCTTTTTTGTAGTATCATCATTTGGTTTTGGCATTAGAGTGATGTTAGATTCCTAAAATGATTTAGGTAGCATTCGTATTTCCTCTGTTAGAGCTTCTAGCACAATGTTGAATAATAGTGGTGACAGTGAATATTCTTGTCTCATTCCTGATATTAGAGAGAAGTCCCTCAACATTGAATATGATGCTGGCTATGGGTTTTTCATATACATACTCTTTATAATATATCCAATTCATTTATTTCTGCTCTAACCTTTATTATTTCTCTTCTTCTGTTTGCTTTAGGGGTAGTTTGCTGTTCTTTCTCTACTTTCTCTAGGTGAGCAGACCTCATTTTTTTTATCTTTCTTATTTTTTAATATAAGCATTTAGGGCAATACATTTCCCTGTCAGCTCTGCCTTTACCACATCCCGTAAGCTCTTTTTTTATATTTGTATTGAGAAATACCAACACATGTACAGTCCAGCCTTACTATGCAATTAGTGGCTAACAATGTCATCACATAGTTGTGTATTTATCACTGTGATCATTTTTAGAACATTTGTATCACTCAGAAAAAGAAATAAAAGGGAAACCAAAAGAATTCTTGAATCCTATAGCCCTTACCCTCCCTCTCATTGACCCACAGTATTTCAATCTACCCAATTTTTACCCTTTATTCCCCCTATTGTTTATTTAGTTTTTAATCATCATTATTATTATTTTTACTCATCTTTCCATACCCTGGATAAAAGGAGCTTCAGACACAAGTTTTTCACAATCACACACTCACATTGTTAAAGCTATATATTTATATGATCATCTTCAAGAATGATGGCTATGGGGTGGGCCACGGTGGCTCAGCAGGCAAGAATGCTTCCCTGCCATGCCAGAGGACCTGGGTTCGATTCCTGGTGCCTGCCCATGTGAAAAAAATAAAGAAAGAAAGAAAGAATGAAGGCTATGGAACACAGTTCTCAACACTTTCAGGTACATCCCTCCAGCCACTCCAATGCACCATAAACTAAAAAGGGACATCTATATAATGTGTAAGAATAACCCCCAGGATAACCTCCCAACTCTGTCTGAAATCTCTCAGCCACTGAGACTTTATTTTTTCTCATTTCTCTCTTCCCCTTTTTGGTCAACAAGCCTATCATATTCTGATGATTCTGGGTCCTGGCTCATCCCTGGGAGTCAGATCTCACGTTTCCAGGGAGATTTCCAGCCCTGGGAGTCATGGCCCTTGTAGAGGGGAAGGCAGTGAGTTCACCAGCTGAGTTGGCTTAGAGAGAGAGGCCACGTCTGAGCAACAAAAGAAACTCTCTGGGAATGACTCTTAGGCATAATTATCCGTAGACTTAGCCTCTCGTTGCAGGAATAAGATTCATAGGGGAGTGCCCCAAGATCGAGAGCTTAGTCTATTGGATTAGTTGTCCCCACTACTGGTGGGAATATCAGGAATTGTGCAGCAGGGATGTTTAATATTTCTTCCTTTCTCACCAGTCCCCCAAAAGGACTTGGCTAATACTTTTTATTCTCTGCCCAAATTACTCTGGGGTACATCGGGGTATCACACTAACCTGTACTAACCAACAAGATCTTACACCGTATTCATGATTCCCTGTAATTATGGTGTTCAAGCTAACTGACCATACAACTTTAATTAGATAATGAGCAACCAAAAATATAAATTTTACACCAAATAAACCTCTTTCCCTTTGATCTCACACAGAGGTTTAAGTATAAAAATATGGGCCTTATCATACTTTACCTGTTATTCTAATTTACCTTAGTCTTATCCAGATCAGCTTCATTCATATCTCTAGATGAAGTCTGATTTTAGGACTTCCTGCTTCCTTTCAGCATCTGACGGTCTTATATTATGTGTCTGGAGTGGATCTTTTTGAATTTATTCTATTTGGGTTAATGTAGTTCAGGGTTCTGGTGAAAACCTTGAGGTAAATTTCCGAAATTATTATCTTATGTCCTCATTTGCTTTTTTAAAATTTTATGTGGTAACTTATACATAACATGAAATTTCCCATTTTAATCACTTTCAGGTATACAGTTCAGCTGTATTAGCTCCATTCACAATATTGTCCTACTGCCATCACCATCAAATACCAAAATTTTTCTGTCACTCCAAACAGAAATTCTGTACTCAGTAAACATTAACTCCCCATTCACTATCCCTATAACCACCTCTGGTAAACTGTAATCTACTTTTTTTTTATTTGTCCTTGTTATTCCATTTAAGTAAAATCATACAGTATATGTTCTTTTGGGTGAGGTTTAATTTATTTAACATCCAGAACACTTCTTCAGGTGGTTTTCACTTTGAGAAGTAGAAAAAGAACTAGTTAAATATTAATAATGGAGGGAAACTGTTCATATCTCTGTTGAGGGCTGGGATTATTATTATTATCTAAAGTTGTTCTTGGATTTCTATAGGTAACATACTAAACATTTCTGATCCACTTTATTTATCTTAAGTACAGTACTCTAATCATGTAAAAAAAACATTTTTTTAAATATTTTTGTTGAGAAATCTTCATGCACATACATTCCAGACATGGTGTACAAAAAAAAACATTTTTTATTGTTAAATATTACATTGTATACAAAGAAAAGAATGAAAAGCAATGATTATCAAAGTATACTTTGAAAGTAGTTACAGAACAGATTTCAGAGTTTATGAGTTGCCATTCCAGTATTTTAGATTTTTTCTTTTGGGTGCTCCAAAACATTGGAGGCTAAAAGAAAAAAAAAATTTTTTTTTTTTTTGAAAAATAACATACATACAAAAAAGCAATAAATTTCAAATCACATCTCAGCACTTACTTGTAGAATAGATTTCAGAGTTTGGTATGGGTTACAATTCCACAGTTTTAGGTTTTTATTTCTAGCTGTTCTAAAATGCAAGAGACTAAAAGAAATATCAGTATAATGATTCGGCAATCATACTCGTTTGTTAAACCCTACCTTCTCTGTATAACTTCACCATCAACTTTGATTTCTCTCCCACACTTTAGGGGTATTTGGGCTATGCCCATTCTAACTTTTCCATGTTGGAAGGTGCTATTGATAAAATGGGATAGGAGGTCTGTGCTGGTTTGAAAGGATGTATATCCCCTAGAAAAGCTATGTTTTAATGTAAATCCCATTTCGTAGAGGCAAAATAATCCCTATTCAATACTGTATGTTTGAGATTGTAATCAGCTCATCTCCCTGGAGATGAGATTTAATCAGGAGTGGTTCTTAAACTGAATTAGCTGGAGGCATCTCTTCATCCATTTGGGTGGATCTTGATAAGTTTCTGGAGTCCTATAAAAGAGGAAACATTTTGGAGAATGAATGTGATTCAGAGAGAGCAGAGCAGAATGACATAGCCACGAGATGCAGAGTCCACCAGCCAGCGACCTTTGGAGATGAAGAAGGAAAATGCGTCCCGGGGAGCTTCATCAAACAGGAAGCCAGGAGAAGAAACTAGCAAACTAGACAGGGTTTGGTCATTTTTTATATTGAATACTGGACTTTGCAAAATAGATAAAGTTTATTATTAATTATCTTACTCTTCAAATATAGAATATTGAACTTAAGAAAAATAGAGAAAGTGTATTATTAACTGTCATACTCATCAAATAAAATATAGGATAGGTGTATTTTGATTAAAAAGCATTATCTTGGATGTTAAATTCCATAAGCCCAGATATATTTTGCCCAGAGAATAAGAATTTACTATCCTAAAACATGTGCAGCACATGCCAATTAAATTATATCTTTAGTTGATACTAATGTTACTATTAAGTACTGAGAAAATAAGAATAATAAGTTCTGGTAAATTGTTTTAAATATTTATGGATAAGTATACTTAATTTAATGGAAGAAAGAAAGCAACATTGCTTCTTAAATTACTGGAAGTTGCTTTCCCCCTTTTGTATGTTTGTTGAATTAAAATATAATTTATGCAAAAATTAAAATTGTTACTTAATTTTTAAATTATTTTTCAAATACAGTTTTTTTTCAGAATATGATTAAAATGGTAATTCATAGTTATACAACAAATTTGTGTTACCTTATTTCTTTGGTATACCTCTCTGAAAACACATGAATCATGGCATGAAAAAATAGGTTTCACTCAAAATCATTAGTAATCATTACACAAAAGTAATAATATGAAATATTTTAAAAATTTTAATTTGATTATGCCCTGTTTTGTAAAGGAAACACTCCAAGTATATTTTCTATTTTAACTAAAGGTCGTAATTTCTTTTGGATTATAGTTCAGGATTCACCTCCCCTTACAAATGATTTTAAATAATGATTTCCTTGGTATGTGGTTCATTTTATATCAAAAGGCAACTGTTTATTGTTTCACATGCATTCATTTTAATCTCACTAGTAAGACTATGTTTAAGAGCTCCTTAAACATAGAAGTTTTGTCCTTTGGGTTTTCCCTAGTTCATGTTAAAGGTATTTAAGGAATAGCCAACTAATCTCTAATAGAAAACCAAAATTACAGCATTTATTCTGAAATTGAAGAGTCTGACTCTAGTTTTGTGGTAGTTCTGTTGTTGATTGTACCTGTTAAATGAAAATAATCATTCTTAATTAATTTTGGCTGAAAAGTATTTTGTATTTGTCGACCTTTGCTATATACAAAAAATGTTAAATCTTTAAACAGTCTATATTGAGCCTGTTCCCAAAGGTTGCCAACCACTAAAACCTCGACATTCTGGGGAAATTAATATAATGTGTTATATATAAAACTGGAAAAAGTCTTTAAGATCATCTTAAGTCCACTGCTTTCATTTTGGAAAACCAAACCTCAAAGTGACATGTTCCATTTTACAGAGGCAATTAATGGCAGAGACTCCAGGATCAATTCCTAATTCTTTTTTTAAATTTTTATTGATACAACAACGTACAAGCCACATCCATTCTTAACATACAAACATTCCATACATAGTATGCAATCAGTGGCTCACAATGTCATCATATAATTGTGTATTAATCACCATGATCATTTTTTAGCACATTTGTATCACTCCAGAAAATGAAATAAAAAGAAAAAACTCATTCATGCCATGCTCCTTACCCCTCCCTCTCATTGACCACTAGTATTTCCATCTGTCCAATATATCTATTTTTAAATTTTAACATTTGTTCCCCCTATCATTTATTTATTTTTAATCCATCTGTTTTGCTCATCTGTCCATACCACAGATAAAAGGAGCATCAGACATAAGGTTTTCACAATCACATAGTCATATTGAGAAAGCTGTATCATTATACAATCATCTTTAAGAAACCTGGCTACTGGAATACAACTCTACAGTTTTAGGCACTTTCCTCTAGCCTAATACACCTTAATATAAAAAAGAAGATATCTATTTAATGCTTCATTTGGTGTACTAACGTTTTTGTGCTACAGTTAGGAAGTACTATGCTATCCATTTCTGAATTTTTACAATCAGTCCTGTTGCACAATCTGTATCCCTTCATCTCCAGTTACCCAGTATCTACCCTATTTCTATCTCTTGCTGGCCTCTGTTCTTAACTGAAGTTATCCAAGTTCATTCATTAATGTTAGTTCATATCAGTGTGTCCATACAGTATTTATCCTTTTGTTTTTGGCTAATTACACTCAGCATAATGTCCTCAAGGTTTATGCATGTTGTTACATGCTTCATGACTTTATTCTATCTTACAGCTGTGTGATATTCCATCGTATGTCTGTACCACAGCTTGTTTTGTTACTCATCTCTTGATGGAGATTTGGGCTGATTCCATCTATTGGCAACTGTAAATAATGCTGCTATAAACATTGGTGTGCAAATGTCCGTTTGTGTCCTTGCCCTCATGTCCTCTGAACAGACATATAGCAATGGTATTGCTGGATGGTATGGTAATTCTAGACTTAGCTTCCTGAGGAACCGCCAAACTGCTTCGACAGTAGTTGTAACATTTTACATTGCCACCAAAAGTTGCTAAGTGTGCCTCTTTCTCCACATCTTCTCCAGTACTTTTCATTTTCTGTTTTATTGATAACGGCCATTCTGGTGGGTGTGAGATGATATCTCATTGTGGTTTTGATTTACATTTCCCTAATAGCCAGGGAAGTTGAGCATCTTTTCATGTGCCTTTTGGCCATTTCTTTTTCCTCTTCTGAGAAGTGTCTGTCAAATCTTTTGCCCATTTTGTGACTGGATTGTCTGTCTTTTTTGTTGTTGAGTTGAACAATCTCTTTATATATTCTGGACACTAGACCCTTTTCTGATATATTGTTTCCATATATTGACTCCCATTTTGTGGGCTGCTTCTTACTTTCTTGACAAAATTCTTTGATGTGCAAAAGTGTTTAATTTTGAGGAGTTCCCATTTATTTCTTTCTTTCTTCAATGCTCATGCTTTGGGTGTAAGATCTTGGAAAACACCTTCTATTATAAGATTTATAAGATATTTCCCTACATTTTCTTCTAACAGTTTTATGGTCTTAGATCTAATGTTTCGGTCTTTGATCCATTTTGAGTTGATTTTTGTATAGGGTGTGAGTATGGATCCTCTTTCATTCTTTTGCACATGGATATCCAGTTCTCTAGGCACCATTTATGGAAGAGACTATTCTGTCCCAGGTGAGTTGGCTTGACCGCCTTATCAAGATCAATTGCCCATAGATGAGAAGGTCTATATCTGAACACTCTACTCAATTCCCATTGGTCAGTATATTTATCTTTAAGCCACTACCATGCTGTTTTGACCACTGTAGCTTTCTAATATGCCTTCAATTCAGATAGCATGAGACCTCCAACTTCATTTTTCTTTCTCAGGATATTTTTAGCTATTCAGGGCACCCTACCCTTCCAGATAAATTAAGTTATTGGTTTTTCTATTTCTGAAAAGTAAGTTTTTTGGGATTTTAATTGGTATTGCATTGAATCTGCAAATCAATTTGGGTAGAATTGACATCTTAACTTAATTAAGAAATATTTAGTTTTCCGTCCATGAACACAGAATGCCGTTCCATTTATTGAGGTCTTCTGTGATTTCTTTTAGCAATTTCTTGTAGTTTTCTTTGTATAGGTCTTTTGTCTCTTTAGTTTATTCCTAAATATTTTATTCTTTTGGTTGCAATTGTAAATGGAATTCTTTTCTTGATTTCCCCCTCAGATTGTTCATTACTAGCGTATAGAAACACTACAGATTTTTTAGTGTTGATCTTGTAACCTGCCACTTTGTGGTGCTCATTTAGTAGCTCTAGTAGTTTCTCTGTTGATTTTTTTGGGTTTTTACATATAGTATCATATCATCTGCAAACAGCGACAGTTTTACTTCTTCCTTTCCAATTTTGATGCCTTGTATTTTTCTTGTCTAATTGCTCTGGCTAGAACTTCCAACACAGTGTTGAATAACAATGGTGATAGTGGACATCCTTTTCTTGTACCTGATCTTAAGGGGGAAATTTTTCAGTTTTTCCCCATTGAGGATGATGTTAGCTGTGGGTTTTTCATTTATTCCCTTTATCATGTTGGGGAAATTCCCTTCTATTCCTATCCTTTGAAATGTTTTCAACAAGAAAGGATGTTGAATTTTGTCAGATGCCTTTTCTGCATCAATCGAGATGATCATGTGGTTTTTCTACTTTGATTTGTTGATATGGTGTATTTATTGATTTTCATATGTTGAGCCATCCTTGCATACCTGAGATGACTCCTACTTGGTCATGGTATATAATGCTTTTAATGTGGTGCTGGATTCGACTTGCAAGAATTTTATTGAGGATTCTTGCATATATTCATTAGAGAGACTGGTCTGTAACTTTCTTTTCTTGTAGTAGTTTGTCTGGCTTTGGTATGAGGGTGATGTTGGCTTCATAGAATGAGTTAGGTAGCCTTCCCACCTCTTCAGTTTTTTTAAGAGTTTGAGCAGGATTGGGACTAATTCTTTCTTGAATGTATGGTAGAATTCACATGTGAAGCCATCTGGTCCTGGACTTTTCTTTTTTGGGAGCTTCTTAATGACTAATTCAGTTTCTTTACTTGTGATTGGTTTGTTGAGGTCATCTATTTCTTCTCGAGTCAATGTTGGTTGTTCATGCATTTCTAGAAAGTTGTCCATTTCATCTACATTGTCTAATTTTAATAGTATAAAGTTGTTCATAGTATCCTCTCATTACCTTCTTTATTTCTGTGGGGCAGTGGTTATGTCTCCTCTTCCATTTCTGATTTTATTTATTTGCATCCTCTCCCTTCTTCTTTCTGTCAATCTCCTTAAGGGTCTGTCAGTGTTATTGATTTTCTCATAGAACCAATTTCTGGCTTTGTTGATTTTCTCGATTGTTTTCATGTTCTCAATTTCATTTATTTCTGCTTTAATCTTCATTATTTCTTTCCTTTTACTTGCTTTGGGGTTATTTTGCTGTTCTTTCTCTAGTTCTTCCAAGTAAACAGTTAATTCCTTGATTTTTACTCTTCTTTTTTGATATAGTCATTTAGGGCAATAAATTTCCCTCTTAGCTCTTCCTTTGCTGCATCTTATAAATTTTGATATGTTGTGCTTTTATTTTCATTTGCCTGAGACATTTACTGATTTCTCTTGTAATTTCTTCCTTGACCCACTGATTGTTTAAGAGTGTATTGTTGATCCTCCATATATTTGTGAATTTTCTGGCCCTCTGCCTGTTACTGATTTCCAACTTCATTCCTTTGTGATCCAAGAAAGTGTTGTATGATTTCAATCTTTTTAAATTTATTTAGAGTTCCTCTGTGACCCAGAGTATAGTCTATCCTTGAGAATGATCCATGAACACTTGAGAAAAACATGTATCCTGCTGTGTGGGTTTAATATTCTATAAATGTCTCCTCAGTCTACTTTGTTTATTGTATTGTTCAAGTTCTCTGTTTCTTTATTGGTCCTCTGTCTAGATGTTCTGTCCATTGATGATTGCGGGAATTGTAGTCTCCAGCTATTATAATAGGTATTTTTTTCTCTTTTCAATGTTTGTCTTGTGTGTTTTCAGCACTTTGGCTCAGTGCATGAATATTTATGATTATTATGTCTTCTAGTTGAATTGTTCCTTTTATTAATACATAGTGTCCTTTTTTGTCTCTTTTAATTGTTATACATTTGAAGTCTAATTTGGTGGATATTAGTATAGCTACTCCTGCTCTTTTCTGATTGTTATTTGCATAAAATATGTTTTCCCAACCTTTCACTTTCAACCTTTGTTTAACCTTGGATCTAAAATGCATGTCCTGTTGTCAGCAAATAGATGGTCCCGTTTTTAAATCCATTCTACCCATCTATGTCATTTAATTGGGGAGTTTAATCCATTAACATTTAGTGTTATTACTGTAAGGGCAATATTTTCTTCTACCATTTTGTCTTTTGGATTTTACATGTCATATCTAATTTTTCTTCTTTTTACCTTTACTGATAGTCTTCATTTCTATACCCTTCACCACACCTCTCTCTCCCGTCTTTTCCTATTTGTCTCTAGTGTTCCCTTTAGTCTTTCTTGCAGGGCCAGTCTCTTGGTCACACATTGTCAGTGATTTTTTTGTCTGAAAATGTTTTAATTTCCCCCTCATTTTATTTTTTAACATGGGCAGGCACCGGAAAACGATCCTGGGTCTCCAGCATGGCAGGCGAGAACTCTGCGTGCTGAGCCACCATGGCCCACCCACCCCCTCATTTTTGAAGGACAGTTTTCTGGATATAGAATTCTTGGTTGGCAGTTTTTCTCTTTTAGTATCTTAAATATACCATTCCACTGTCCTCTCGCCCCATGGCTTCTGCTGAGAAGTATACATATAGTCTTACTGGGCTCCCTTGTATGTGTGGGTTGCTTTTTTCTTGCTGCTTTCCAGATTCACTCTTTCTCTTTGACATCTGACATTCTGATCAGTAAGTGTCTTGGAATACATCTGGTTGTATCTATTCTGTTTGGGGTACGCTGCACTCTTGGATCTGTAATTTTAAGTCTTTCATAAGAGTTGTGAAATTTACAGTGACAATTTCCTCCATTAGTTTTTCTCCTCCTTTTCCCTTCTCTTCACCTTCTGGGACACCCACAACACATATATTTGCACACTTCCTATTGTCATTCAATTCCCTGAGTCCCTGCTCATATTTTTCCATTCTTTTCCCTATCTTTTCTTTTGCTTGTTGGATTTCAGATTGTGCTGGTTTGAAAGGATGTGTGTCCCTAGAAAAGCCATGTTTTAATCCTAATCTCAATTTGTGAAGGCAGCATTTCTTCTACTCCATATTCAGGATTGTATATTTGAAACTGTAATTAGATCATCTCCCTGGAGATACGATGTAATCAAGAGTGGTTGTTAAACTGGATTAGGTGACGACATGTCTCCACCCATTCAAGTGGGTCTTGATTAGTTTCTGAAGTCCTATAAAAGAGAAAATATTTTGGAGAATGAAGGAGATTCAGAGAGAGCAGAACAGAATGACATGGCCACGAGAAGCAGAGTTCACCAGCCAGTGACCTTTGGAGATGAAGAAGATGCCTCCTGGGGAGTTTCATGAAATAGGAAGCCAGAAGAAGAAGCTAGCAGATGATGCCGTGCTTGTCATGTGCCCTTCCAGCTGAGAGAGGAACCCTGACCGTGTTCAACATGTGCCTTCTCACTTGAGAAAGAAACCCTGAACTTCATTTCCCTTCTTGAACCAAGGTATCTTTTCCTGGATGCCTTAGATTGGACATTCCTATAGACTTGCTTTATTTGGGACATTTTCTCAGCCTTAGAACTGTAAACTACCAACTTATTAAATTCCCCTTTTTAAAAGCTATTCTGATTCTGGTATATTGCATTCTGGCATCTAGCACACTAGAACACAATGTTCCATCCTCCAGTTCACTAATCCTATCTTCTGCCTCTTGAAATTTGACATTGTAGGTTTCCATTATTTTTTTCATCTCTTCTACTATGCCTTTCATTCCTATAAATTCTGTGGTTTTTTTTTTTTTTTAGACTTTCAGTTTCTTCCTTCTGTTCATTCCTTGCCTTCTTTATAGTCTCCCTCACTTCGTTGATTTGATTTTTTGTGAGGTTTTCCATGTCTGTTCGAACATTCTGAATTAATTGTTTCAACTCCTGCATCTCATTTGAATTGTTGGTTTGTTCCTTTGAGAACATATCATCAATTTTCATAGTATGGGCTGTATCTTCAATTTTCCTAGTATGATATGTTATTTTTTGCTGGTGTCTAGGCATTTAATTACCTTGATTAGTTTATTCTGGAGATTATTTTCGCTTTTTTTACTTAGGATTTTTTCTTGCTGGATGACTTTGTTGTCTATCTGTTCTTTGACATTCAGTTCAGCTTATTCTAGACCTTTAGCATAGGATTTGTTTAATAGATCAGAATTTTTAGTTCATGTTTTCTTGTTTCCTGCCCTGCCTATATGGTGCCTTTTTTTTCCCCCTTAAGAGTCTGCTTAGGCATTATAGACCCCAGTCAGATTTTCCCAGACCAAACTGGCCATCTCTCAGGAGGAAAGTGTCACCTGCATCATTTTTCCCTGAGATCCAGCAGGTTAAAAGACTTTCCTATGACTCTTCTATCCTATGTCCAGTCCTACCCAGTATGTGGCGCTTGTCTGTCTGCAGGTCACACCAGCATAAAGTGATTTGTTGCTACATTTAACTTCAGCCAACTCTCCAGTCTGGGGGCATGGTTTAGATAGAGAGAGGTTGTAGTCTGGCTTTAATTGCTTCACTTTTACAGACCCTGGGGTCTGAATTTCTTGAGGGATTGGTTCCACCTGAGCAGGGCCCCACCCCTCTTCTGTGGAAGGCTCAGTCTCTGGGGAATTACTTCCTTTCATCTGACCAGCCTCTTTTTCTCTCAGACAAGATTTATTCTGCCCTTTGCCTGGGGCAGATGGAGCCTGAGAAGTCTTGCAGTTGTATCCAAAGAGTAGTCAAGCCGTAGAAACACAGCCAAAAAAAAAAAAGGAAAGAAAAAAATCCCAGTACCTCCCATTGAGCTCAAGTTGTTATGTTGCTCTGTGTATCTCTAGGTCCTTTGTGCCCCCTCCTTTCCTTCAGGGCCCAGAGACTTTAAAGTATTTTGTGCTGTCTGATCCTAAAAAAACTCTGTTTTTTGCTTTCATTTTCAATCAACCCTGCCCCCTGTGCACCAGGGCAAAAACCTACAACCTCAGCTTTTACTCAAGGTTCAGCTGAGCTGGGGCTCTATCTTTAGCAGTCAGAATTTGTTAATTAATTCCACAATTGGCATTTGGTTGAGCTCGGTCCCTTGCTGTTAGTAAAGTCTCTTTCCTTTCCCCTCTGGGAACCAGCCTGTGGGGAAGGGGCACCAGCCTCCTTGGCTTGGGGGCCTCACAGTTCTGGGTGGGATCAGAGCTGGTCCTGCTTGTCCAGACTGGTGTACGCTATGTGTCTGGTCACTGATGTGGCCCCAGCAATTGTTCTGTATTGTTCCTGGATATTTACTAGCTGCTCTGGAGGGCAAACTAAATTCTACACCTCACTAAGCTACCCGCTGTCTTGGACCAGCCCAGGTCCTAATTCTTATTCCATTGTTCTTTTTCTGAAAATTAGGTGACAGAAATTTCTTTTTAATGTGTTCTCTCTTTTTCTCATACTGTTGTAGTAAGAAGATTGTCTTTCAGGCTATTTCTGTTAGTAGTATCTCCATTTCCCACATCAAGATGTGAAACCCTGCATCATTTTGAATTACTCTCCTTCCTCTGACTCCCTATAATCAAAAGTTAAAATTTCCTGTGATCTGTCTTCAATATCTTTTGTATCTATTGTTTTATTTTCTTTGCAAACACCACCCTATGCATGTAATGCTTAATTGCCTATATTAGTTTACTATTATTTTTTCTAACCCCATTATCATGTCTCCTCTCCTAACTCATTGTGAATAACATTGCCACATTAACATAACTGAAATCATGATTTCTTTTTCAACTTTATGGTATTTCCCTTTTTCTGAAAGATTCTTTTCTTACCATTCTCTGTATATTCAAATATTGCACATCCTCCAAAATCCAACTCAAATCTCATTTAGTCCTCAGCAGGGGCCACATTTACTAAAACAGATTTCCTCTTGCAAAATCTGGTTTCACCTAGATTAGTAGAGGAGAAAGTCTTTAGAGATCTCTTATTCTAATCTGTTTTACAGTTGAATAAGTGTATTATCTTGAGTTAAATGACTTACATCAGGGTTCAGGGCAGAGATGTAATTCCAATTAAGTATCCTAACCTCTAATTCAGAATTCTTTGCATATAAAATATTTCCTTTAACTTAAAGTGCCTTGTCCTTTTTTCCTTTTTTTTTGAGTGCATATATTATTTCACCCACTTGAGGCCAAAATATTGTTTTAAATTTCATTGTAATCATCTTCATGTTTTGTAAATAATAGGCTTTAGTTCTTCATTATTTATTTTGTATGGAATAATTGCTTTCAAATAAAAGTAATGTTTAAAAAAATTTTTTATTATGATATATATGCAAAAAAAGCAAAGAAATTCGAAATGCATTATAACAAATAGTTATAGAACAGATATCAGACCTTTTTTTGAGTTACAGTTCCACAATTTCAGATTTTATCTTCTAGCTGCTCTAAGACAATAGAGATTAAAACATATATCAGTATAATGATTAAGCAATCATACTTATTTGGTAAATCCTAACTTCTCTGTTACAACTCCTTCTCATTTGATCCTTCTCTCAATCTTAAGGGGTGTTTGGGCTATGCCCATTCTAACTGTTTCATGTTGGAAAGGGGTGACAATAATAGGGGATGGGGGATAGAACTAATTGATGTTCTTGGAGAGGCTGGCCCCTATGGATTTCAGGACTTCTCGGCCTAAGAACCATCTGGAGGTTGTAGGTTTCTGAAAAGTAATCTTAGTGCATGAAACTTTTATAGAATTTCACATAAAGCCCTAGGTGTTCTTTAGGGTTGACAGGAATGGTTTTGGTTGGAGTTTGACAAACCATGGCAATTAACAATATCTAGCAGAAGATTGTGTAAGAGTAGGCTCCACAATAGCCTCTTGACTCTATTTGAACTCTCTTAGCCACTGACATCTCATTTTGTTACATTTCTTTCCCCCCTTCTGGTCAGGAAAGCATAGTCAATTTCATGGTGACAGTGCCAGGCTCATCTCTGGGAGTCATGTCCCACATGCCAGGGAAGCTTTCACTCCTGGATGTCATACTTCACATAGGAGGGAAGGTAATGATTTTCCTTGCATAGTTGGGCTTATAGAGGAAGAGACCACATCTGAGCAACAAAAGATGTTTTCTGGAATTAATTCTTAGGCATAACTACTGGTAGGCTTAGCTGCTTCCCTACAGAAATAAGCTTCAGAAGAGCAAGTCTCAAGATCAAGGCTTGCTCTATTAACTTGGGGGTCCCTGATGTTTCAGGCATTATCAAGACTTTCCCCAGTGGTAAAGTTTAAACGTTCCACATTTTTTTTCCCCATCCCTTGATGGACTTTGCCAATACTTTTAAATTATCTGTCCAATATTCTCTGGAATGTTTCCAGGTATTACATTAAGCTATACAAAATCACAAGCCCTTATTCCCATTCTGGGCTCCATGTGTTTGGTTGTTTAAATGAGCAGTTCAGACAGGTTGAGTTAGATTGTTTACTACCAAACGTTTGGGTTTTGGACAAAACAAACCAATCTTCCTTTGGTCTCATAGAAGTTCTAAAATAAAGACAGTGTCATCCTTACCCCTGTATTCTGATTTACCTTATTCCTGACCAGATTGGCTTTGTTTTTAATCTCTAACTAAAGCCTGCTGTCTTATTTGATTTCTATAACAGTTGTTGCATGTAGCAATACTGACTTTCAGAGCTACAGAATTATTCTGAGTCTTAGGTATCACACAGGTAGCCAAAGTTCCAGGGAAATATCAGATTATACATATATAGCACAGCATCTCAAAATTTAGAAAAGACGTTTACAGCTCCAGACTAAACAGATAAAAGCAATATTTAAGATAAAGTAATTGTTTCCATTTGTAGAGATATTGATGACCAGAGATTATACTGCTTTTATTTAAAAGTTATGGAAGAAACATTTTAGTTGTTCTTGTTTGGAAGCTGGCTTCTATCTCTTAGGCTTTACTAAGGAAAAGTATTAGGAGAAAAACAAAATATAAAATCAGCTGGGTCTATTTATTGCTGCTTAAATGGTTTTCACTTATCTACAATGTTAAAAATACTGATTAGACTACCAGAGTAGGAATTTTACCACCCTGTCTTTATTTTTTTAATGTTTTCAGTGTCTAAGGAAACAAAAGATTTTATTAAAAAATTATAGCACATTGTATTAATTAGAAATATGATTTGGATAGTTCTATTATCTTAGGTATTTAGCCACTATCAAAAACTACCTAATATTGTCTTATCAGGTTTTAAAGTTTTTTGAATGTAATTGGTTTAAAGCATGTAAGTAAAGCAACAGGAGTCATAGGAAATATATACGCATTAAAATTCTTTTGCAGTTCAGCATGAATAAAAATGATGGTAGATTAGAGGGCAGCTTAAATATCTATCCGGTGAATAAAGCATACTCATAGTTGGGAATATATCTATCATCTGCTTTAGATGTATTAGAGAGGTGATACCAAGGTGAAAGCAGGCCTGCAGAATGGTTGAAAATCATTGATATTCTGACTTGGAAGCTGTAAATGACTCAGTGGCAGATGGAGTCTTTGTCAAGGAAGAAAAATGGCAGCTCTGGAGCATCATAGATGTTTCACTAGCAGTTTAGCAGAGGCTGTGACCTTCTAGATTCAAGAGTTTTTCCTATGTTCTAATAAATTGTCCTCAGCTTTTATTCACCTAAAGTAGATAAATAGTAGTCATCGTATTTCAGTACAAATTGAGGTGTTACATTATAAAGAAACATAAATATGTTTTATTACCTACTTTTTAAAGAAGGAAGGTTTAGGGAGAATGTACATTTCTGGGTTACAAATATTTTTCAGTTGGTTTGCAAATGTTTGAAAAACTCCAAGTGTTTAATTTAAAAAAAAAATGCTGTTTTTGTATCATGGAATGTTAAGGGTAGAAAGTACGCTAAAAATCCCAGACTAGTCCTCTCATTTTACAAATGAATAGATGAAGGCTCAGAGACTGATTTAACTAAAGTCACTTTGCTAGGTAATGAAAAATGTTAGGTTTCGTGGATTATCACTTGTTATACATATAAAGTACCTTTATTTATGATGGTAAAAGTAACTACTCTCTTTAAATTAAACTTAGAATACCACATAGTTCCCCTTCTTATTCTTGGCAACTAACAATTATGAGTGCATAATTGGGGACTTTTATTTACTATTCAATTGCAGATATTTTTATTGGGAAGAATTCAGGTTTTTCATTTTAGTCTTTTACCACTAGACTGCTGTATAGAAAAATTTTTGTTGAATGGAGAAATTATAACTGGGTAATAAATTTGTACATGCGTAGGCTATGTTCTTATTTTTTATTAAATATTTTATTTAAATCAGAACCAATTTGAATATATAATTTGTGTTGGCTTATTTGGACAATTTCATAAATTTTTAGAAATATGGCATTCACGTTAAAATATTTAAGGGTTTTTTAGATTGTATTCTGAGATATTTTGCAAAACTGTTACATTTATCAGTGAGAATTTCTTTAGAAGAATATATGTCTCCATGAGGGTATATTGTCATGTAGAATGTGTTCCATTGGAGAGCTGACCTATATTGAAGAGTAGTAAGTCATGGCTAAAATTAAAAGTAGTAGCATTACACACCTTAAACCTACTAAAGCACTTGACAGTTGCTAAAGTTGTAGAAAGTTATCATGTTCATAGCTGAAGAAGATGACCCTTTGCTTTAAGGGGTCAAGATTGCTGCATTAGACTCTCTTCCAGTTCTTCAGTTTGTAGTCTTGCAAGCCAGTGCCTAAAGAGGTGCAGGTAAAGAGAAATTTAGCAATTATACCAAACTACTGTCTGTGCATTTTCTAAAGATAAAATTATACAACTAAATGACTTTAAACCTTTTTTATTAAGAAAAAGAATTTGAAAGATTAAGACTGAAAACTTTCAAAATCTTGATATTTTTCTTCAGAATAATACTGGTCAAATATTTTATATAGAATGTGAGTATGAGAAATATTAATTGAAATATCATGAAAGAGAATACTGTTCCTAACAATGACTGTGTTGTGCATAATTATTTTACCTTTTATCTAATCTAATATGAAATAAATATACTCAGAGTTAAAGTGATAACCATCAGATTATTCAACAACCAATTATTGAGTGCATAGTACACGCTGGTGCTGAGGATAAGGCAGTGAACAAAACAGACTATAACTGCATTCATGAGTCTAACATTCTAAGGGCAAAAGATACAATAAACAAGTTAATATTGAGTAAGTTAAATGGCAACCATCCCAGTGAAGAAAGATAAAACAAATTAAGGGTCATGAATGCCGGGAGTGTAGAGTTGATATTTGTTGTAGGATGGTTGATGAAAGCCTCTCTAATCAGATGACAATTTAACAGAGATCTTAAGGAACTGAGGGGGCAAATAATGCAAGTATCTGGTCATAGACTTTTCAGACAAAGAAAGCAGTAAATGCAAAAACACTGAGGGATATTGTGCTTGACATGTATATGAATCAGGGTTTTCAAGGGAAATAGAACCAACAGACGATACATATATATGTATACACACACACACACATAATAATGTAAAGATTATGAAATTTATTATAGTAATTGTATAGTGTAGTATATGCTATAAGTATAATAACTGTGTAGTATAGTAATCATACAAATGTGGGGATGGGCAAGTCCAAATTCCATAGGGCAGGCCACAAGCTGGGAACTCCAATGGAGATTTTTTTATGAATTCCCTATGAGGAGCTAGTTGACTGAAATAGGGATGAAGATTATTCCTTTCGACTGCTGAAATTACAAATTCTCCCTTTAATGCTGTCAGCTGCTTAGATGAGACTCTTCTCATTGTGGAAAGCAATCTCCTTAGTTGATTATAGATGTAATCAGCCATAGATGCAATCAACTAACTGATGTTTTAATTCCACAAAATATCTTCACAGGAACAATCAGGCCAGTGCTTCTTTGACCAAACACCTGGATACCATAACTTACTGTCTAGTTTCCTTACTGGATAATAAAGAAACCAGCATGACTAAAGTGATTTAAGTCATATATGAAGCCAGAGAGGTTTGATGCAAGCCTACATTTAAGATATTTTTATTTTTGAAAGCAAAATCTTAGAAGAAAAAAAATTTAAGCCAGGTTTATGGAAATATAATATACATACAATAAAATCCATCCCTTTTAGATACACTGTTTGATGACCTCTTTTTTTTTTTCAAATTTCCAGACACTCTGTATTCACCACATAACAAATTCCCCCTTCTTCCTTACCCCCATCTCTTTGTAACCTCTAATCTATTTTTTTGTTTCTGTGAATTTCATATTTCCAGATATTTCATATAAGTGAAATAAAGTATTTGACTTTATATGGTCTGTTTATTTCACTAAACATAATGTTTACAAGGTTCATACATGCTGTAGCATGTATCAGAACTTCATTTCTTTTTATGGCTGATAATATTTCATGGTGTGTATGCACCACATTTTGTTCATCCATTAATCTGTTACCAGACACTTGGACTGTTTCCATATTTTGACTGTTGTGAATAATGAACATTGATGTAAAAGTATCTGTTTGAGTCCCTGTTTTTAATTTCTTTGATTATAAACCCAGGAGTGGAATTGCTGAGTCAAATGCTAATTCTATATAGAACTTTTTGAGGAGCCACCATACTGCTTCCCATGGTGGCCACAGTGTTTTGCATTCTCACCAACTTTTTATTTTTAAAGAGAAGAGCAAAAAATTATGTGCTCGAATCCAAGCCAAGACTTACATGGTTGCTAAATCAGCAGTCCTCAAAGTAGTTTTGGTAGAGCATTGGTTGTATGGAATGGGTATTGCCTGAGAAAACAGTTCCATGGGAAATAAGTTTGGAAAACTGGTTAACATTGAACAAAATTGTATTAGTTAGGGTTCTCTAGAGAAACAGAATCAACAGGGAACACTTGCAAATATAAAATTTATGAAAGTGTCTCACATGACCGTAGGAACGCAGAGTCCAAAATCCACAGGGCAGGCTGCGAAGCCGATGACTCCAGTGGATGGCCTGGATGAACTCCACAGGAGAGGCTCACCAGCCAAAGCAGGAATGGAACCTGTCTCCTCTGAGTCCTCCTTAAAAAGCTTCCCATGATTGCATTTAGCATCACTAATTGCAGAAGACACTCCCCTTTGGCTGATTACAAATGGAATCAGCTGTGGATGTAGCTGACGTGATCATGACCTAATCCTATGAAATGTCCTCATTGCAACAGACAGGCCAGTGCTTGCCCAATCAGATGAACAGGTACCACAACTTGGCCAAGTTGACACCTGCCCCTAACCATGACAGACAGGCCAGCGCTTGCCCAATCAGATGAACAGGTACCACAACTTGGCCAAGTTGACACCTGTCCCTAACCATGACAAAAATTAATAGATATTGTTTTGTTTAATAACAGAATGTTTTGAGTATCTTTTAATGTGCCGAATGTGTTGTGATCTCCAAGTTATTTGACCCTTTTATCAAAGGCCATCTTTCTTATGGGAAAGTGTTTTTCATGCTCTGGTAAGTGCTATATTAGACAATCCTAGGTTTACTAGAGATTAATAAAAGGATTTTCCATAATTTCTGTATTATAACTTCTCCACTACCCTTAAGCAAACACCTCTCCCTAACCTCTTTTTCAGTAAAGACTACATTTTTTTTCCTAAATGTTCCTAAAACCCATTTTTGTTTTTAAATTCATAATGCTTAAATCTTAAAGTAGGTTTGCATCATGCCTCAAATGGGCTGTCACAGTAACCTCTTAACTGGTTTCTGCCTCTAGCCTTGCTCTGCCTAAATTCATAATCCCCTTAGTGATGATTTATTTGACATCTCAAATGTAACCATGCCCTTTACCTCCTTAAATTCCTTTACTAGTTTCCTTTCATTACAGGACAAATTTAAATGACTTTTAATTTCATTTGCACCACAGATGAAATTTTCTACTGTCTGTCCGTTGCCTACAATCTAGAATTTTGCTTCAATCTCCCATACTTAGTGCTCTCTAAATTTAACCATTTATACTTCCTCAAAGCAGGCTATGGGTTAACAGTCCTATTGCCTTTAGTCAGTGATGTTACCTCTACCTGACTAAGCTTTCCCCCTGTTATTTGCCTACTTCTCCATTCTTAAAGATTTAGAGCACATTAGATCTCCTCCAAGAACATTCTTTAGCCCTTTCTGGCTAATTTAATTGTCTCACTCCTAAACTTGCCTGTCACTCAGTGTATAATTCTATCAAAATACTTAAAACAATGAAATAAAACTATGTATATGTATTTGTTTTTTTCCATTCTCAATAGCCTATACCTTGAACCTGCCTTAAATGCTTGGCAGTTTAAGTGGATGCTCAATAGATGTTGAAATTAACTTTACAAAAGAGTTGAAGGCCTTCTGATAAAAAGATCTATCAGTTTCCTTTTTTTCCCCCATTTTAACATGTTTAGATCATATATTCAAATGTAAACTAAAAAACTATAAATCTTTTAGAAGATACATGGGAGGAAATACGCAGGATCTTAAGAGAAAGTATTATACATGATATCAAAGGCATGATCCGTAAAAGAAGAAATCAGTAAATTGGGCTTCATCAAAATTAGAAACATTTGCTCTTCAAAAGACCCTGTTCAGATGATGAAGATATAGGCTACATACTGGGAGAAAATATTTGCCAACCTCATATCTAAGAAAGGACTAATACCTAGGTTATATAAAAACTCTCAAAACTCAACAGTAGAAATACAATCAAATTTCAAAATGGGTAAAAGGCATGAAGAACTATTTCACCAAAGAGGAAATATAAATGTCAAATGAGCACATGAAAAGATGTTCAGCATCACTAGCCATCAAAGAAATGCAAAAATGAGATCAACACTTTGATTCCCGGTGCCTGCCCATGTCAAAAAAAAAAAAAAATGATATCAATTACCTTGATTACGTTGCAGAATACTAAAATAAAAAAAATAGCAACAATAGCAGATGCTGGTAAGGATATGAAGAAAATGAATCTTTCAAAAATTGATTATAGGAAGAAAAAATGGTACAGCCAGTCTGGAAAATAGTTTGACAAACTCTTTACAAAAATGAATATACATTTACCATATGAACCAGCAACTTATACTCCTGGACATTTGTTACAGAAAAATGACGACCCATGTCTATATAAAATGCTGTTCATGATTGTTCATAGCAGCTTTATTTGTAATAGCCCCAAATTGGAAATTACCAAAATGTCTTATAATAGGTGAATGGTTATACACAGTACAGAGCATCCATACCATGCAGTAAAAATATTTGAACCACTGTAGCGCATCACAACTTGGAAAGATCTCAAGGGCATTATGTGAGTGAAAAAAGCCGATCTTCAAAGGTCATATGTTGTAGGATTCCATTTTTATAGCATTTTCAAAATAACAGAATTATAGAGATGGAGAACACATTAGTGCTTGCGAGGGTGTTCTAGTTTGCTAGCTGCTAGATTGTGATATACCAGAAACAGAATTGACTTTTAAGAAAGGGAATTTATTAAGTTGCTAGTTTACAGTTCTAAGGCCATGGAAATGTCCAACTTAAGTCACCAACAAGAAGTTACCTTCACTCAAGAAAGACCAATGAAGCTCAGGATTCCTTTTTCAACTTAAAAGGCATATGGCAACATGGTGATGTCTGCTAGCTTTCTCTCCAGGCTTCTTGTTTCATGAAGCTCCCCCAGGGGCATTTTCCCTCTTCATCTATAAAGGTCTCTGGTTGCGTGGGCTCTCATGGTTCTCATGGCTCTCTCACAGCTCTCTCTCTCTCTCTCGCTCTCCAAAATGCTTTCTCTTTTAAAGGATTCGGCAAACTAATCAAGACCCACCTGGACTGGGTGGAGCCACATCTCCCTCTAGTCCAAGGTTAATACCCACAATTGGGTCAGTCACATCTCTGGGGAGATAGTCTAATCAAGTTTCCAACTTATAGTATTGAATAGGGATTAAAAGAAATAGCTGCCTCCACAAGAGGATTAGAACATGGCTTTTCTAGGTACATAATCCTTTCAACCTGGCACACAGGGTTAGGGGTGGTGGGGAAAAGGGATTTGGGTGGTTTATAAAAGGGTAAAATGAGAGAGATCCTGGGTGATGGAATAGTTATGTATCTTTATTGCAGAATTAGATAAACAGATCTACACATGTGATAAAATGACATAGAATTGTACACACTCATTTTATCAATGTCAGTTTCCAGGGTTTGGTATTATACTATCATTATATAAGATACAACTATTAGGTACAGGGAACCTCTCTGTCCTATTTTTTCACTGTGAATCTGTAGTTATTTCAAAATAAAAAGTGAAAAACAAACTAAGCAAACAAAAAACCTCCATCCTCATGATTCCCAGGGATGAATCTGGGTTTAGCACAATGGGATTGATAGTGTCTTCTGGACCAAAAAGGGGAAAAGAAAGGTAACAAAACAAGGTAGCAGTGGCTGAGAGGGTTCACATCAAATTGTGAGGTTGTTTTGGAGGCTTATCTTATAAAAGCTTCAGCTAGATATTGCTAATTGCCACGGTTTGCCAACCCCAACCAACATCATCCCATTAACCTTAAAGAACATCTAGGGCTCTAACTGAGACTCTATAAAAGTTTCATGCACTAAGTCTGCTTTCCTGAAACCCATTACCTACAAAGGGTTCCTAGGCTAGATAAGCCCTGAAACCCAGAGGGGCTGGCCTTTCCAAAAATATCAACTAATTCCATCTCCCCTTTCCTATATTATTGACACCCCTTTTCAACATGTGTAAGTTAGAAAGGGCAAAGCCCAAAGATCCTTATAGAGTGGGAGAAGGATCAAAGGGGATGGAGGACTTATAAGAAAGAAGATAGGATTTAACAAATGAGTATGACTGCTGAATCACCATATTGATATTTCTCTTAGCCTCCAGTATTTTGGAACAGCTAGAAGGAAAAACTTGAAACTGTGGAATGGCAACCCATACCAAACTATGAAATCTGTTCTGTAGCTTATTGTTGGAATATACTTTGATAATTATTGCTTTTTCCTTTTTTTGTATATCTATTTCAACTAAAAAGCACTAAAAAAAAAAAAAACTCTGTTTTTTTCTTCTACCTCCCCACCCACCTTTGAGAAAAAAGAGTTTCGCCTCCTTACTAAACCTAATATTTTATGGATTCTTTTTATTTTTATCCTCTTCTGCTTCCTCTACTTGCCTTGGTGGTCTTTCATAAGATATTTTCATTTTTTCCCTCTCAACTGGTTTATTTCATTGTTAACTAAAAGAATTGATTGCCCTATCCTAAATAAAAGATAAGCAGAAGTACAAACAAAACCTTCCCTTTTCTCAATTGATTTGTTTCATAGTAAAGATATATATGTATATCCATGTTAATATATGTAACTCTAATTCATTCTGTTTAAACTGCTGTATACTATTTGATTATATAAACATACCATAATCTTTTTATTCATTCTTTTGTTGGTGACTATTTGAGATGTTTCCAGTATTTCTCTATTATAAATAGTGATATAATTTACTCTTGTACATGACTCCTTACACACATGTATGAGAAGTTTTCTGAGTTACATATGTAGATGTGGAATTGCTGTGTTATAGGCTACATGCAGCTTCAACTTTAAATCCTCTAATTTCTCTCTAGAGTTATTATACCAATTTATGTCATCAGTGAAAAGGAGATTTGGTCTACATTTTTGCCAGCCTTTGAAATTTCCTTAATTTTTAATCTTTCCACCCCCTTTATATAGAATCTATATAAAATCTAGTAGATTTTACTGTTACAATAGAGTTTTTCCTTCTTTTTGCTCTATTTTAACAAACCAAGAGGACAAAGGTCTTTGATTCATCCTACCTTCATAGCTGTCATATTTATCTCCTGATTTCTGACTCTGCTCTCACAAACTTACCTCATATCCCAACCTCTTCCATCAGCTATTACAAAGACTGAATATTACAGTATCCTTATTGGAAATCTCTCCCTGCTCTAATCCATCCTACTTAGACTTGCTTGATTAATATTCTTAAAGTAAGGCATTTGCCTGGTTTACAGTATTAAATTCATTCACCTTAATGTGGCATTCAAAGTTATCTCAAGAAAGTCTTATGCTACCTTTTCAGCTTTATCTCCCATTATTTTCTAAGCATGTCCTATATACCAGCAAAACTAGATTAATTAATTGATGGATTGATTTGTTCAGACAATATATATTTAATGAGCTCTTATTAGACTATATATATTTCTTTAACCACTATAAGTGCACATTTTAGTGGTATTAATTATATTCATAATGTGCTGTCATCACCACCCTCCGTTACCAGGATACTTTTATGACCCCAAACAGAAACTCTGTAATTATTAAGCAGAACTCCACATCTTCCTCTCCCTCTTCAGCTTCTGTTAACCTCTGATCTACTTTCTGTCTATAACTTTTCTTATTCTAGATATTTTGTATAAATGGAATCATACTAGGCCTTTTGTGTCTGGTTTATTTCACTCAACATAGTGATTTCAATGTTCATCCATGTTATAGTATGTATTAGAATGCAATTAATTTTTTGTGGCTGAATAATATTCCGTTTTATGTATATACCACATTGCATTTATCCATTTGTGATGATTAAGTTATATGTCCCGTTAGCTAGGTTACAATGTCCAGTTGTTTTTTGGTCAAGGAAGGACTAGCCTGGTTGTTACTGTGAGAATATTTTATGGATTTAAATCATCAGTCAGCTGAATACAACTGTGCTGGTTTGAAATGATGCATGTACCCTAGAAAAACTGTGTTTTAATCGTAATCCCATTTTGTAAAGGCAGCAATTTCTTCTAATCCCTATTCAGCGTTATATGTCTGAAACTGTAATTAGATCATCTCCCCGGAGATGTGATTTAATCAAGAGTAGTTGTTAAACTGGATTAGGTGGAGGTATGTCTCCACCCATTTTGGTGGGTCTTGATTAGTTTCTGGAGTTCTATAAAAGAGGAAACATTTTGGAGAAAGCTGGAGAGATTCAGAGAGAGCAGAGCAGAATTACATAGCCATGAGAAGCAGAGTCCACCAGCTAGCGACCTTTGAAGATGAAGAAGGAAAATGCTTCCTGGGGAGCTTCATGAAACAGGAAGCCAGGAGAAGAAGCTAGTAGATGATGCCGTGTTTGCCATGTGCCCTTCTAGATGAGAGAGACACTCTGACTGTGTTCGCCATGTGCCCTTTCTTCCACTTGAGAGAGAAACCCTGAACTTCATTGGCCTTCTTGAACCTTCTTTTCCTGGATGCCTTAGATTGGACATTTCTGTAGACTTGTTTTAATTGGGACATTTTCTCAACCTTAGAACTGTAAACTATCAACTTATTAAATTCTCCTTTTTAAAAGGCATTCTGTTTCTGGTATAGTGCATTCCAGCAGCTAGCAAACTACAACAGCAACTATGGCAGATTATCCCTACAATCAACTAAGGAGACTGCATTCAGCAGTCTCATCCAATCAGTTGATGGCTTTAAAGGGAGAACTGATGATTTCAGCAGTCAGAAGAAAGAATCCCTGTCCATACTTCAGCCAGCCAGCTCCTCCTGAGGAATTCATCAAAAACCTTCATCAGTATTCCCACCTTGCAGCTTAACTTATGGAATTCAGATTTGGCCATCTCCCAGTCACATGAGCCAATTTCTATAAGATTCTCATAATATTTGCATATATACATAATAATTACATATATATATATGTGCACACACACACACACACACACACACGCACACATATATATAACTCCTATCAGTTCTGCTTCCTTGTTTAAAACATCATTTATCTGTTAGTGGACACTTGGGTTGTTTCCATCTTTGGGCTTTTGTAAAAAACACTGCTATGAACATTGATATTCTATTTTTTCAAGTTTTTGGTTTTATTTCTTTGATGTATATACCTAGAAGTGAGACTTCCAGATCCTATAGCAATTCTGTGTTTAACTTATTGAGAAACTGGCAAACTATTTTCTATATTGGTTGTACCAGTTTATATATACTACCAAATTTTACAAAGGTTCACTTTTCTTTACATTTTTAGCAACACCTATTTTCAGTTTTTTTTTTTAATAATAGCCATCCTTGTGGTGTGAAATAATACCTCATTGTGGTTTTGATTTATATTTCCCTAATGAGTGATGCTGTTGAGCATCTTTTCATGTAGTTACTGGCCTTTATAATCTTATTTTGAGAAATATTTATTCAAAGTCCTTTACTTATTGTTAAATTGAGTTTGTTTTTGTTGTTGAGCCAGAGGAGTTCTTTATGTATTCTGGATATTAAACCTTTATCAGGTATATGATTTGAAACTATTCTCTCCCATTCAATATGCTGTCTTTTTGTGTTCCTGATAATGTCCTTTGATGTACAAAAGTTTTTAATTTTTATGAAGTCCAGTTTATCTATTTTTTCTTTTGTTGCTAGAACTTTGGGTGTTATATCTAGGAACTCATTGCCAAATCCAAGATCATGAAGATTTTCACCTACATTTTCTCTATGGTTTCATCTTTTGTATCTAGGTCCTTGAAATATTTTGCATTAATTTTTATGTATGGTGTGAGGTAGTGGTCTAATGATATTCTTTTGCATGTTGATACAGCTTTCCAGGACCATTTGTTTAAGACACTATTCTTTCCTTATTTAATGTGTAGTGTGCTTTATCAAATTCAATTGACCATAGAGGGCTTATTTCTGAACTCTTAACTTTATTCCTTTGGTCTATATGTCTGTCCTTATGGGAGTACCCCATTGTTTGATGACTGTAGCTTCATATTATGTTTTGAAATCAGGAAGTTAAGTTCTCCAACTTTGTTCTTATTTTTCAAGATTATTTTGACTTTTGGAATTTATTCCATATTAATTTAAGAATCAGCTTTTCTATTTCTGCAGAAAAAAAGGCTATTGGAATTTTGGTAGGAATTGTCTTGAATTTGTAGAGAATTTTGGCTGATATTGACATTTTAACAATGTTAAATCTTCCAATGTATGAACTGGGTGTCTTGCCAATTATTTAGGTACCATTCAGGTAGATTAACACTTGTCATTGAGGCAAACTACCCCAAGCTGTTCTCTAAATACAGCCACTGCTTTTCAGCTTCTAGTCCGTCATTTATGTTTTCTGTCCTAGTTCCTCCTCCTAGCCGTATTTGCCTTTCAAAATCCTACACATTTTCAAGGCCAACTTCAGATGTTGCCTTCTCATGAAGCCTTTTCTCACCTCCTCAGATAATTTTCTCCTGTAGTACTTTACCTATACCACTCTTTTTTTTTTTTTTGGCATGGGCAGGCACCCGGAATTGAACCCAAGAACTCTTATCTATACCACTCTTATAGCATGTAATATGTTCTGTATATTTGTCTTATTACCCTTTCAAAGTGATGAGTACATTGTTCACTCATGTATATTATACTTGTAGTGCTTAATATAATCCTTTGTATATGGTATGCCTACTATTAATTAAAATAATTAATTGAAGATAAAATTATATTACTTAAACTCAACGTCACTAACTGAAACTATCTGGGGAAAGATAAATTTGAATTAGAAAAAAAACTTATGTAATTTTAATCTAGTGTTTTTACTTCAAAATACTAGTATAAATTAAGCTAAACTTAAAAATGAGTTAGTAGTATATAGGGATTCTTTATAACTTGTTTTGAAGAATGGTAAATTTATTTTGTGATGAGTTATAACAGTTGTGCAGTTTATTTTTAGACCTTTAAATAGTTCCCTTTTCTTAAGTCAGTGCTTTCACACTAAACTGAGGAACCGTAGGAGTTGGTTCTGTTGAAATCCTTGGCAGCTGCTGGGTGCCTCCCCAACCCCAAGAAGCAGTTCTTCATTTATTTTGTAAAATATGGGCTTTTTCCCTAGCTTTTATTTGAAGAAAGGACTCTTCTACTGAAATACTTTAAAGTCATTGCTAATAGAGTGTAAATAGTTTACTTTTTATCCATTTATTTAGTATTTTCCAAGTACTTACAAAAAAATGTTATTCCTGCCCTCTTCTTCCTTATGTTACTAGTGATTTCAGATCAGTAGTGTTTTTTTGTTTGTTTGTTTGTTTGTTTTTAAGGGAGGCGTCAGATAATTAAGCAAAAGTAGGTAATGGACTTAGGTTGTAGCAAATAAAATGTTTGTTCTTCAAGTGCTCCCTTTTTAAATATGGACTTTTGAGATTGTTAGAATATCAGGAGTTGCTGAAATCGGTGTACATACATGGGGTTCAGTACCCTGAGGAATTTTCTAGATCAGGGCTTCTAAACCTTTGTGTCCATAAAAATCATATGGAAATTTTTTAAAAAAAGGAAATTTTGATTCATTAGGTTTGGGCTGGGACCTGAGATTCTGCATTTGTAACAAATAATATCAGTGTTTCTGGTCTCTGGAGCAATTTTGAGTGGCAAGTACCTAAATGACTTTACAAACTCTATCACCACATTTTAGGATTATATCCTCCCCTGTAGTGAAAGTTGGTTTTTGGAATTGGCCTAGATATTTGTTTAAACTGCTCATCGAAATTTTGTCATTTTAATAGAAATTTTTGGATTTTAGGGAAATACTTTGTGTACACATTAACGATGAGCTGTGATTAAATGGTTGTTTTCTCACAGTCATCCTTTCAGATTTTTGAATCAGTCAGACTTGATAAACATTGTACTGTCAGTGGCTACTTTCAGATGAGTTTAGTAAAGAATATCTACTATTCAGTTTATTTTTCTTCCAGAACTAATTCATAATGCCTTTTGTTATTTTGCAGAATATTTTTTGAGTTTTGACATTAAGATATTAGGGGGAAAAAGGTAGCATTTCTTCATTTTGGCTTCTGTAGTTGTAATTACTGTTTTTTTTTTAAGAGGTTTTTATTAACATGAATTTGTAGCAATTATGGACCTCAGCAGGTTAGTCTGTTAATTTTGTCTGTAGCACCTCAGCAGGTTAGTCTGTTAATTTTGTCTGTAGCACAGGTAATTTAAAAATGTAATTTGTGTAAAAAGACAACCAATAAGACAGATAGCTATGTAGTTAAATAGCTTAGTCTCAAAAGATATAAATTGATTCTGTGGAACTTTGATGCTTTCCTTTAAATGTTAATATCAAATATTTTCATTCCTTATATGTTTTTATAGAAAATGATAATAAGTAAATCAAATATTTAAGAAAATTCTCAAATTACTTTTTCTTGACAAGTGGTAATTTGGAATTAACATTTATAGATCAGAATAATAAAGCATTTAGTAGTGGTGGTGGGAATTATAACTTTCAAAATACTGGAATAATTTTGATATTGATAGTTATTGAATCTGTCCTAATCATTTTATCTGATAATTGTCAGTAATGGAAGTTGCCGGAGGAATGCTATTATTTCAAAAGTGACTTTAAAATGTATTTGTTATTTTCTTCTTTCTTATTAAGTAAGCAAGCACTAAGCTGCTATAAAAGTTTCCATGTGGAATTAATGTCCTGTTGATAAGTTTTTTTTTCCTATCAGATCCAACCATTTTCCATAGATATAAACCTCCTTTTGTTACTATGGAGCATCCATTGATTTTTTTTCCCCAAAAGGTACATTAATAGTGCAGATAGAAGCAGAACAATTGAAATTTACATTAAAAATAAATGTGATGAATAAAAAGCAGTATGCTATATTATATAGTCTTGATTTTGCTTTATCAAAATTACAAAATTTAAAGGGCAAAAATATTGAAAAGGTCAAGGAAAAGTGAATGAAAGAACACACGATGCGAAAAGAAAATGACACTGAGGTCTTGGTTTAATACATATGTATTCTAGGTTGATGGTTGATTTCATTAGTGAGTCTCATTGTTATGCAATGTCTGTTCTTCTGCAGCAAAATGAATATTGTATTCTCACAGACTCTCTATGTGTTTATATTGCAGTAAATGAAAATATATACATTTCTAGCTTGCTTTGGCTTTTTTTGTTTTAAGGAAAAGAAAGAAAACTGAATTATATTCTTTTGTTATGTTTCTGCAAAAGCTCTTTCAATTTATATTAAGGATATCATACCTATTTTTGTTCTCTGAAGTAAGCAATTTAAGGCAGTTAATATCTGCCTTATTTTTTAATTATCCTACAACTTTTTAAATGAATAGAATTCAATCATGGTTGATTTAATCTAACAAGATATGCTACTTAATTATATGCTTTTAACATTTTTAAATGTAAGGAGTGGTTTCTCTCATAGCAAGAAAGTATGTTAATCAAGTTGTAAATAACATGCCAAATCTGAATGCCAGTAACTTTGACAATAGCAGTTAGAAAAGATATAGTTAAGAGTGTATGCTGAGATTATTATACTAAGATTCAAGTTTTCACAAAATAGTAAATTCAGAAATAACAAATTTCAGAAAGTACACATAGGAAAAGTTAATAGTTATAAGAATAAGCTGCAGACTCTTTTGGTTATTGATGTGAGCTCAGAAATGATCAAACTTACTGGACACAAACATCAATTAATTTGAGTTATTTTGGGGTCTGTTGATAATTTGCAAAATCTATTCAATTTTTGGTAGAGTTCTCAAGTTGACCTAACCTCTGAAATAATCTTCTGACAAGCTTGAGAGAAGAAAATCACAAAGTTTAATTAAATATGGATTGACTGTATACCATGCAGAAATTAATTAACTATATGGTGAAATTTGGCCTTCTAGAGCACATCTTGCAATCCTAAAAAATATATTGACTATATTGAACAATATGCGCTATTACATATATGGGCAGCAGTTTATTAATTCATTATATTAATTTTTAAATGCAGTGCTATGTGTCAAACATTTTATTATTCATAGTAGGTAATATAAAACAAGGAACTTCAAGATATAGTATGGGATATCCCCAAAATAATTGAAGAGTCATTTAGTGCCATATTATGTAGAGAAAGAAGGTTTTATGGGCCAAAATGGTCAGGGAAAGGAAGGAGCATCTTGTAAATGATGAGACCTAAACTTTAGATAAAGCAATGGGGAACAACATAAACATTATCTGGAAGGTAAGAGATTTACTATTTATCTCACTTGGAAAATCAGACTGTCATATTTTTTAATTTTAGTAGTGTCCAATCCAGATATGATATATTCTGGGCCTTGCATTTTCGTGTTTAGTGAAATGGGATATAAGGAATTCCTTTTATATTGATTTTACTTTCTTTTTTAATATAACAATAACATAAAAAGTAAATGCTCTAAAAAAATGTAAACATTTCTTAATTTGTGCAGACAGGATGTGAAGACAGAAATCTAGGAGACTGTCAATTTTCCGTACCATTATTAGAAATACCAAAAGAAGAAGGAATAAAAATCATCATAAAATGGGCTCCCAGGCTTTTACTTAGATCAGAATAACAAAAAATCACCAAGGAAGAAGAGAGTAACTTTTTAAGTTAAAAAGAGAAGTAGGTCCCTTTTAGGTATCTGGACCACCTACTAGTGTTTTCTCCTTTATCTGATCGACAGCAACAGTTATTGCTTGCATGTCCATTTTTTTGTACTCATTGTGCAGAAGAACGTGAATTTAGGAAACGGAGTATGGTTTAACGAAAACAAAAAAAATCTGGGGATTGTTGGTACATATTTAAATGCCCACATAGCTAGATTGCAGAAGGCTTCCTTATCTAGATGACTGTTTTTGGGTAACTTCTCAATAAGTTTTTGATATGACTTACATTGCGAAAATATTAAAAGGAACTTTTAAAAATAGAATTTATAGGATTTTCTGTGTTCCATCTTTACCTGTTCTTCATCTTTATCACTCTGTCTTATTTTTACTTCATTCATATTAATTTGTATTTTGTGAAATAATTTGTTTTTGCTGCTTATTTTTCTGTAAGCCACCTTAAATTATTTTGAGAAAAGATGGGTTATAAATAACATGTAAAGCTTATTTTTTGTCAGCAAAAGGCAAGCACAGATAGACAGGAGCCTGTCTTCCCTCTCTTATACCCTTCTGGCTCCCCACTTCATTTTGCACATGTTCTTTTGAAGTCACAGAGGATTACTTTCCTCTATGGTTATTGAAATTGCCCCCGGGGTCAGGGGAATTCTATTAAGCTTTTTACCTATGCAGAGCCACCAGTTGTGCAGAATGTCCCCTCATCAAGTGGACAAGTACTGCTGAAATATACCCTAGAGGACAGAAAGTTGCCTTTTCCTCATTTGTTAACCGAGGAAGAGAGTTGTTTTCTAACTCACAGAGTGCTATATCTATTATGCTGGTTTTTGTCTGTGACCTTTTGACTAACTTGTAAACTCTTAATACCCAAACTTGCTGACGGTTGATACAAGCTACCTTGAATGAAAGAAAATAAATTTTTCTAAACCTTTTAGTGTTTTCAGTTCATCATCCTCTAAATTTAACCCATTATGAGAAATACAGATATGAATTACTTAAAATAATTTTTTCTAATTTTAATTTTGTTTTGTTTTGATATATGAATTACATATTCAAAGAAATCTGTTTCATAGGAATGATATGCAAGATTTTTTTAATTTTTAAAATTGTACAATATAACATATATACAAAGCAAAGAAAGTAAAACACAATAATTTTTAAAGCACTCTTTAACAAGTAGTTACAGGACAGATCCCAGAGTTTGTCATGGGCTACCATTCCATCATCTCAGATTTTTTCTTCTGACTACTCTAGGACAGTGGAGGCTAGAAGGAATATATTGTTTTTTATCATCACAATTGACTTTTTTTCCCTTTTTTATGAAAAATAACATATATACAAAAAAGCGATAAATTTCAAAGCACAGTGCAACAGTTAATTGTAGAACAGATTTCAGAGTTTGGTATGGGTTACAATTCCACAATTTTAGGTTTTTACTTCTAGCTCTAAAACTGGAAACTAAAAGAAATATCAATATTATGATTCAGGAATCATACTCATTTGTTAAACTTTACCTTCTCTGTATAACTCCACCATACCTTTACTCTCTCTCCCACTCTATAGGAGTATTTGGGCTATGCTCATTCTAACTTTTTCTTATTGTAACGGGTTGTCAGTAATATGGGGTAGGGGGTTGGAACTAGCTGATGTTCTGTAGAGGTGGCCCCTCTAGGTTTCAGGACTTTTCTGGTCCAGGGACCCATTTGGTGGTTGTAGATTTCTGAAAAGTTACCCTAGTGCATGGAACTATCTAAGATTTTTTTTTTTTTATAAAGGAAATAATGTCTGTGTTTTGTATTACAGGTAACTATAGCATTTTTGAAATATTTAATTTGACCAAAAAGTTCAGCTGGAACTGTTAACTCCTTAGTTGTAGTTTTCTGAAAATTTGCTCTCCATATCATAGTGTTATTCTGGTTAGGATGATAATTAATGATGTTAGCAACATGTGTTAATGTGGTTCAATACTAAACACACACACATCCCTTTTAAATGGCACATTTCAAGTGTTTATAATGAGACCTGAGATTCTGGCCCTTTCACACAGTCCTTATCTGCTTGGGTGTCCTTTTGGTTGTTATTGATTTTGTTATCATTTTGTTTTGTTTTTTTATTTCATAGCATTATATTTTTAGTTTGCAAGTTGATGTAATTTAAGTAATATGATTTTAATGCCTTGACATGATTATATTGTAAAAGGTTCGATAAGAGCTCTTCGCATAAAGTTAAAGCATGCTGTGTTCACATTGGTAGGATATAGATGCATGACTTTACTAAATATAGAATTAAGATAAAGGCAAATCTTGGCAAGTTTTTAAAAATCAGTTAAATATGTTTAAAGTAGTGATTTTTTATCATTTGGACAGAGTGGATTTTGTTTTTGTTACATACACATATAACAGTAATTTAAATCAAACTATATTCTACTAAATTAAAAATTTTAAAGATTTAAAAAAAACAGCAACTTTTTAAACCAGTAACATCATGTAGTTTTAAATGCTCATAAGTGGCTATTTTAAGTTTTGTTTTATTTTTTAAATATAAGATTAAAATGATGCAGGAAATAGTTTCAAGTTATGTGAACTTTTGGATTCGTGTGATTATTTGAAAGTTTTTTCGAAGACTGCCAAATAAATTCTAAATTAGTCTTCTTTTGCAGGAGCTTGTCCTGATAGAAATAGACTTATGCTTTGCCTAAACATGTTGATTATGTTCTTATAACTATAACTTAAACTTCTTTTGTCTACTTTCTCAAAGCAGTTACAATTTGCATGTAAAATTTTAATTAAAGACTTCTTATATTTAGCAGGTTTTTGAACAATCATCTTATTAATTTGTTAATCATTATCATTGCCTTCTTTTTATAAATTATTTTCTCTAAGCAATTTTGAAAATCTGATAAAATAGTGATAGTTTTCAAGCATTCCTTATTATAATTTGTGAGATTTTGCATGTCAGGAATAATCCCTCCTTAAAAAAGAAAGATAGAAAAACAGAGTTAATCTCTTTATTGTCTGTTTTGATGTAAGTAAAATTAAGAATGAACAATTACTTGAGACATCAGCTTTACCTGATTTAGTTTTGTCACGTGAGCATTCACGTTTACGGGTGATCTAAGTGCTCCACCTGCCTTTCAGTTTGTTTACCAGGAAATCAAGATGTGTAAACTGCAGGAAGTACTATTTGACCCTCTCCGACAGTATCTCATTACAATAATTGCTAATCTCTGAATAAGACAGCCATGTTTTGTGAGTAACAGAGAGAGAGAGGTTGTGTTAGGTAGATTTTAGGTGTTTCAACAAATAGAGCATTGTAAATGCTTACTTGGATTATGTTTTCATGGTTGCTTTTTACAAAAGACATATGGTGACCTTTGAGGTCAGCAAACCTAGGACACAATAGTAGGTATTCTTTCATTCCTTTTAAATGGAAAATATCACGGCTTGTTTTGGAGTGCTGTCACTGCTCTGAATCGAAAGGATAATGGCTACTTCCTGATTAAACCCACTCTCCGCAGTAAGCTTTTAATGTTATACTGTATGTCTTTTTCTCCTGTAAATGAAAGTCTATTTTGTGTTTTCTTTGCTGTCTATCATTGTCTTTTCATATCTACTCTAAATATATCCTGAAGTTAAAAGTTTACAATTAGAGTAGAAACTACTGATTTAAGTTTGGAGATTTCTTTTTAATGAAAAAGTATTTCTTCCTAAATCAAGCAAAAGTACTTCTGTTTGATATCCTAAATTTCATATACTTATTTGTAGATTTTGCTGAAGAAATTAGCTATTCTAAAAATTCCTTGAAATTGTAAATTATAAAAAAATTGCCACTCTCTTGGCACTCTAAGTAAAATAAAAAAATAGCTTATGTAGTAAATCAGACTAATGTTTTCAGAGACTATTTGGATAAACACAAATGTTATTTGAGGCTTTCATAAATCTCATAATTCTATTTGTATGTATTTTCGTATGTTGGTAATAATTTTAATTATTTCATTAAATTATTGTTCTTAAATTAGTTAAGAGATCCTTGTGATGTAAAAACAATGTTAAATATTCTGAATATAAGAGGGAAGTAATGTGCTTCTTAGTTTAAATCCTAAAGCTTGTAGTCACTCCATCTCTGATCTTGGGACAAGCATTTAAACTGCTTACCTTGGTTTTCTTGTCTGCAATCTACAAGAGTGTTAAGTAAAATGTGTATGCTTATTTATTTCTTAATGGTAGTACAAACTACAAGTAAAATGAATTTCACAAGTATTTTATAAAATGGAGAACTGAATCTAGATAGATGACTAGGTAATCATTTAGGAGTCGCAGTAAACATGGAAATAATAGAAACTCTTATAGCTTTAAAATAAACAGCATTACATTGGCCTTTTAATAATGCTCAGAACTCTTAGTTTTGGTCAATTTTTATATAACATTATTAAAGGATTATACATGTTATGGAATATATGACTAAAATGAAAAGTGGAAGCTTAGAGGTGATTTAGTAAAGAGTCCCAAAAACACTTATAAACTTTAACTTTTTACCAAAAGTTATTCCTGAAAATGAGATTATTCAGAGTAGATGAGAGAATGTGTGTACATATTATAAGCCTATAAATGTAGGTAAGTTGTTTTGTTTTTAAACTCTAGCATTAGGTATTTTGGCTATATAAAAGTAAACATAAATATTAAGAAATTATTAAACATTCAAAGCCATTACTGAAGAAGATTATACAACCTAATATCGAGAAATATTTTTAAATATTCTGGGATAATGTAAATAGAATCCTACTCTTGTTGAGAGACGTAAGGTATCTTTTTTTACAAAATGCTTAACAAGATTAGGTAACTCACAGTAATTTTTAATATAAATTATTGGTACATTTTAAGTTGATTCTGAGGGCTATGTTTAGTAGACATTCTATCTTAGTCGAGTTATCTAAACAAAACTTATGATAGTGTGCTTTTAATTTATGGCAATAAATAATAGTTGTAATTTATTGAGTGTTTAATATGTGCAGGCCACTTGGCTAATTGCTTTACTTCACATCCCATTTCCTATTCATCATAATTATGTGAGATACAGGTACCATTGTGATCCTTATTTTTATTGACGAAGAAATAATAGAGAATTTAGATAACATGATCCAAGGGCCTTTAGCCAATTAATGCCAGACCCAGAACTAAAGACATTAATAGAATCCAGAATTCAGAACTCGGCCTTTAGTGCCATGCCCTTAACCATTATGTTTATATTTTTGAGCTAATAACATGCTTACGATTTTGATTTAGACTATTTTATTTTTATTAATTTATCGAATATTAAGGAATACCTATACTAAGTGTCAGTACTATAAGGGAGTACCTGGGATAACAATGGGAAGCAGATTACATCCTTGTCCCAAGAAGCTTACCACTCTAGTAGAAGAGGCAGAAAATTAATAGGCCACTATTGTACAATATGATAACTGATAAAGCAGAGATAAGCACAGGATGCTAAAGACAGCATAAAAGAGAGAGGATTCTACTGTATTCCTTTATTTATACATTTATTTTGCATTTTTTTGTGCACCATTCTAGGTACATGGGATATTCAATAAGTAAAAGTTTGAAAGATTCCTACCCTGTGGAACATTATAGTGGAGGTGGAAATAAATAATAATCTTAATAAATAAGTAGATAGCACTTTAGAAGGCGGTAAGTATTGAGAAAAGAAAAGGTACAGCATGATAACAAGAATAGGGTAATGATGGATATGGGGGCTGGGAAAGATTCATGGAGAAAGTAATATTTGGGCAACCACTGAAGAGGTAGGCTATGTGGGTATCCTTGGGAAGAACCTTTCAGGCAGAGAGTGTGAGGCAGATGCATTTCCAGGAAAATGAATAGGGACCAGTGTGTTTGGAGTAGAATAAGGGGAGGGGGAAAGTCTGAGGAGGTATTGTCAGAGGTAATGGGGAAGAGTGTTATCAGATCCTGTAGGATATTGTTAACCACTGTAGGGACTTTGAGGAGTTGTTGCAGTGCTTTAAATAGATCTGGCTTACATTTTTAAAGGATTCCTTCACTTGTCATTTGAGAATAGAGTAAAGGGAGTCATGGACCACCACTTGAGGCTTTTAGGTAATCTAAATGAGAGAAAGTACTGATTTAGATAAGGGAGGTAGCAGTCAATTCTGGATATGTTTAAGGTACAACCAAAATGATTTCCTGATAGACGGGATGTGGGATATGAGAAAAAGAGACAAGATGATGCCAAAGTTTTTGGCTGAGCAGCTGTTTAAGAATGGGGTGTTTCCATGAATTGAGTTAGAGAAGGTTTTTAGTTGAAGTAGATTTGGGATGGGAGTGGGGAATCAGGATTTTGGTTTTGGATATGTTAGTTTTGAGATGTCTAGAAAAAAGGTAAATAGAGATATGGGTATGTAGTGTGCAGGCCAGAGAGAAAGATCTGGAGTAGAGATACAGATTTGGGAGATGTGCATTTAGAGATAGAATTATGATGTCATGAAACTAGATGGAAACCAAAGGAACAGAAGATAAGGAAGAAGGCCAGGGAATGAGACCTCAACATGAAAATGAGGAATGAGCAAAGGATACTGAGAAGGAATGACCACTAAGGTGAATAAATCAAGCGTGTGTACTGTCTTGGGAGCCAAGCAAAGAACATGTTTCAAGGAGGAGAGATTAACTGATAATTTGGAACCGCTAATGAGTGAGATGAGGACCTAGAATTCACATTGTATTTAAAACTGACAACCATGAAAAGGCCACTTGGAGAGAAGGGGAGAGGCTGTTAGTCTGTTTGCAGTGGGTTTAAGAGAGAATGGGAAAAGAGGAATTGGAGACAACTGTTAGAGTTAATTCGTAGACAGTTTAAATAAAGAAATGAGGCTATAGCTGAAGAAAAATGGGGTAGTAATAGGCTGGGAAGCAGTAATAAGAGAAGGCAGCGTGGGAAAGATTAGGGAAGTTTGTGTAGAGGAAATGCTATCTAAACTGAGACTGAAGAATAAGTTGGATTTAGCCAGGCAAAGAGGTGGTTTGTGGTAAGATTGGAGATCATTCACCGTATATGCAAATGAATCTTGGCATTATTGACTTTATGTGTATACTAACTACAGGGTAACATCTAATCTTGTGAAAAGTGATAGCATTTTAAAAAGTAATAAGTTGCTTATCTGAAAGAACAAATTATTCTTTGTAGTCGTTTTCAGAATTTTTCTGTGGCTACCATAGTCAGCAAGTATGGTAGTTCAACTGGGTGCTTCTACATTATTTGGTTCTCATTTTAGTATTGTAAGGTAAGTAGTACTCCTATTTTACATTTGGGGAAACTACATCTAGGGAGGTTAAAATTTCCTAAAGAAATTGATATATTAGGTGATGAATTAAAACCAAGTTTTTAGATACCAGTACCCATACTCCTTTTTACATTAAATCGTATGCCTTTTAGCATCAAAATTTTTAAAATTTTATTTTGAAAGTGTATGCATTTTTTAACTTTGTAAACTTTTAAACTTTTGTGTACGGTCTCAAAGAGTTTTTTCTTTGAACATTAGCTACCATTCTATATTGTAATACAGTGAAATCTTTGAACATAAAGTTTGTAAATCTTAATCATAAAATCAAGCCGTTTGTTGGTCTTTTTTTTACAAAATTCCTACCCAATTTTTAGGAGAGTATTCATTATAAGCACTCCTTCCATCCCTGGTCCCCATTCCCATATAAAATACTTATTAATAAGTGCTCAAAAAGTTACAGCTGCTGTCATCGTCATCTTCATCCCTCTTTCTAATATACTGTGTCTTTGGAAATCACAACATCAAGCTTATTAAAATCACTTGTAAATTATAAAACCTCAGAGATTAAGTTTTCTGATAAATAAAAAAATAGGAATTTTAACTCATGTGTTGTATATGTTTGTAGATCTTTTTGTTTCTTTCCCTTTTTTGGCTGTTTTCTGGGGAAGTGAATTTGCTTAAGTCTGGTGTTACTGCCTAATAAAAGCAATAGTTTCTCAGACAACTGTGTGTATTTTCATTATAAAGCGAACATAAGATGTTCTACTTCAAGAGGGAATAAGAATATAGAACTTCTTTCAAACAGATGTACTTTGTTTTTTTTATTTTTTATTTTTTTCAAACAGATGTACTTTGGATGTCACATTTTAGAAACTTAAATCTTGTGCCTCTGGATCAAAAGGTTATTTAATCTATGAGCTAGTGACTTGCTGATATGTTTTTTTCTTTTTTCTTTTTTGGATTCAAATGTCTTTAATAGGAGAATGGTTCAATAATCCATGATATATTCTTTTTTTTATCATCACAATAGACTTTTTTCCCTTTTTTGTGAAAAATAACATATATATATATATAAAAGCAATAAATTTTGAAGTACATCACAACAGTTGTGGAACAGATTTCAGAGTTCGGAATGGGTTATAATTCCACAAGTTCTGGTTTTACGTCTAGCTGCTCTAAGATACTGAAGACTAAAAGAAATATCAATATAATGATTCAGTATTCATATTCATTTGTTAAACCCTATCTTCCTGTATAACTCCATCAGCATCATTGGTCTTCCTCCCTCTCTTTAGGGGTATTTGGGCTATGCCCAATCTAACTTTTTCATGTTGGGAGGGCTGTTGATAATATGGGATAAGGGAATGGAACTAGTTGATGTTGTGGAGAGGCTGGCCTCTCTGCATTTTAGGACTTTTCTGGTCCATATTATATGTTTTTTAAAGATACACTGAAGAGCAAATCATTCATACATTTTCTAGGAAAGAAATATTTTGCAAAAACATTATCTATATAAAAAAATACTGATTAAAAAACAAAACGAAACTAACCTTTATAAGGATTAAAATAGCTGTTGAGTCTAAAAGGTCCATTTAACATAGGGCAATATATTTGGAGAATGCATTCTATAAATATATGACTTTATTCCAAGTTTGTTTTGATATACTTCTCAAATTTTCGTGCTGTTTTTTCAAGGGAAGAAAGCAATTATTCTTCCTCTGTTTTCCTTTCTCTGATATCTTCCTTCTATTTCACTATCATACCCTAAAGACTTCTCTTAAGTATATATATTTTAATGTGACTGTAGTCATTACATGAACTTTTAAAGTAAACATATATTTTGGTTGGTTCCCCAAATGCCCTTTATATCATAACAAAATTATTTTTGCAGTTTCATATTTTAATAATCTTTAGGGTTAGATATATATTTCAGAATAATTCTACTTAGTTATAAAAAATATTAGTGTGCACATTAAGTGTTGGTATGCTTCTTGCCTATTTTTTCTTCTTCTTCTTCTTTTTTTTTTTTTTGTGCATGGGCAGGCACCAGGAATTGTATACGGGTCTGGCACAGCAGGCAAGAACTCTGCCACTGAACCACCGTTGCTCTACCCTTGCCTACTTTTTTTTAATCTTTTATATTGACAGTGTCTTGTCTTAGATTCAGTTGAAGCAAAGAAAAATGGCTAGTCAGAAAACTTTGAAAAGTATCTTTTTTTTTTGCCTATTTTCCAATACTTATACTAAACTAAGTCTTTTACATTCTGGATTAATTGTAGTGCCCAGGGAATGAGTATTCTGATTAATTTTACTCAGAATACTTTCTCTTAGCCTTTGTTGTTGAAAATTTTACTTAATGTATTAGCGAAACCATAAAATTGTATTATTTTTTGGTGATTTGAAGATGGTAGAGGGCTGATTTGACAATTTGAGCTACTACTAATCTAGTTTGGTAAACAAGGTACATCTGTTAAATGTGGGTCTTGATTTAACAATTTAGGCAACTAATCTAGTTTAGTAAACAAAGCATAATCAAACACTAAATGTGTAACAGTAATTTGGAAACACCACAAGTGTGAAACGGAGTATAAGATTGATTGCTATATGAGTGATATGAACAAGTGAAATATTATGAATTAATAATAAGAGAGGTATTACTAGAATAACCAGGGAAGTCTCGTTTAAGGAAAAGGGACGTGAACAAGGTCTATAAGCATTGAAGCAATCATTGAAGAAGGACTCAAATTCTCTTATACTATGAAATATTTAAGAGATTAGGCAGAGTCTTAGTGTGTGACTAGGCACATACCAGATATTTTTCTTAAAAGAAAAAAAAAAGAAACAAAACCATGTATGTGAGAACATGTATATGTGTAAAGAGCCACCTCTTAAAGTGAATATAAAGAAAAATAATTAAGTGTTTTGATTGTATGTAAACCCAATTTTGCTCTAATATTTTATAGGATATGGTCTTTGAATTTAGATTTCTCAGCTCTAGGGACTCATTGTAAAATGATAGGAGAAGATGTTCCCACAACTAATGGATGTAATTTATTGTATTTCTGCTTATTTCTAAGATATTTATTTTTAGCTGCATTTTTTACATTAAAAGTAAAATAATTATTTTTAATTGGAAAATTTTTCCAACATAGTATTTTTAGTGATTTTATATTTATTTTGCCAATATATGCTAACATTTTATATTTTATAAGTCTGAGTGACAAGATTATAGACATTTCCATTAGCGTTTTTGAGATGAACCTTAAAAGTGTAAATATTGGAACTAAAAGTTAGTTCTGTGTGAGAGCATAGGAAGAGATGTTTATTTGGTACAAAATTTATACTTTTGGTAGTGTACTATCTAATTTAATTTGTATGATCAGTTTATACAAACATCATAATTACATGAAATCGTTAATAGGGAGTGAGATCTTGTTGGCTTCTACAGGTTAGTGTGATGCCCCAGTACGTCTTAGAGTAGTTTGGGTATAGAAATAAAAATTATTTACAAAGTCTCCTTGGAAGATGGGGGGAAAAGGAGGAAATATTAAACTTCTCCACCTGGGGAATTTGATATTCTCATAAGCTGTTGAGATAACCAATACAATAGGCTGAACCCTCGATTTGAAAATTGCCCCTATGAAAATTACTCACAAAGGAGAACCTTAAACCTACTTATAATTATGCCCAAGAGTCACCCTCAGAGAACATCTTTTGTTGCTCAGATGTGGCCTCTCTCTTTATGCCAACTCAGCAGGTGAACTCACTGCCCACCTCCCCCCGCCCAAATGGGACGTGACTCCAAGGGGTCTATATCTCCCTGGCAATGTGGGACAGAACTCCCAGGATGAACTGGGACCTGGCATCTTGGGATTGAGAAAGCATTTTTGATCAAAACGGGGAAGAGACAAATGAGACAAAATAAAGTTTCATTGTCTGTGAGATATCAAACAGAGTCAACAGATTGTCCTAGAGGTTATTCTTACGCATTATATGGATATCTCTTTTTAGTTTGTGGTGTATTGGAGTGGCTAGAGGGAAGTACCTGAAACTGTTGAACTATATGCCAGTAAACTTGATACTTAAAGACGACTGTATAACTGTATAACTTTTACAATGTGATTGTGTGATTGTGAAAATCTTGTGTCTGATGCTCTGTTTATCCAGTGTATGCACAGTTGAGTAAAGCAATTAGGACAAAATAAATAAATAAATAATGGTGGAGGGAATAAGGGGTAAAAAAAATTGGGTAGATTGTAGTACTAGTGATCAGTGAGAGGGAGGATTAAAAGGTATGGGATATATGGTTTTTTTCTCTTTTTCTGGAGTGATGCAGATATTCTAAAAATGATCATGAATACAAAACTGATGATATTGTGAGCCATTGGTTGTACACTTTGGATGGACTGAATGATACATGAAAATATCTCAATAAAATATTTAAAAATATATGTATATATTTAAAATGTGAGTTAGGGGGCAGACCATGGTGACTCAGCAGGCAGAGTTCTCACCTCCCATGCTGGAGACCTGGGTTCGATTTCTGGTGCCTGCCCATGCGAAAAAAAAAAAGTGTTTACCTATCATTTCATGGATCAGTGAGGTATCAATGAGTCAACAGTTAATTTCACTGGCTTGATAAGATGATATGAACCAGGAAATGGGAAGCAATATAGCTATATAGAAACTTTTTTACCTAATTACAAATATCTCTAGAAAGGATATAGAATATCATAAGCACATAAGCAATAATGAATTATGAATTCATTAAGGAATAGAAAAAAAAAGATATAATGGGCCATCCAATAAGAATATTTTTTAGGAACATCAGAGAAGTAATTTCTAGAAATAAAAGGATGATTAAGTGAAAGCTTCCTTTATTAGTTCATCAGGAGATGTGCATAAGAATATTTGATACATAGGGATTTTGAAAGAGCTAGCAATTTTGAGAAAATGGACACAGAATAGCTCATGGAAATCTAGTTTTTTTCTTTTAAACCTTGGAGGTGAATTGCCTTAATATTTGTGTAAACCAAGTGAATCTTTCCACTTCTAAGAAGGAATTATGACATGTTTAAATCATAAAAAAGTCTAACTTAGAGTAATCATTTGGGGAGTGTTTCCACTTCATGAAAATCAGAAAGACAGTAGTCCATTTTGGTGGACTAAATAGCTCGTATGGCCTACTGATTAACAAAGTAAATAATTCGATAAAATATTTTCAAAGTTTTTGTCATAGCATTGCTGAGCTAGCAAGAAAGTAAGGAGCTGAATATTACTTTTACTTCTAAAAAATCTCTAATTCATATAAACTTAATGTCGTAGAATTTTCTGGAACTATATATGTGAAATTCAAACAAAATGTTCTTTATAGAAGACCACCTCTTTCTAGGAAGGGACACCTTTTTGTGTCTTAGTTTTAAACTAAAACTTGGGAGTTAATTTATATGCTTTGTAGACGTAATTTCATCATCTTTCTGGTTATTTCTTCATTGCCATTTCTTGAGGTTCTATTCCAGATCGTGATGCTTCTACACTTTGCATACCAAAAGAAAAGAAAAACAACTATCCACATAAACTTGAAGGTTAATATTCCAATTCAAGCATCTTTACTTTTTTTGGTGTAATGTTTCCATCTACTTTGAATGCTTTCCCAGTTCCACTAAGATGATAGGGTCAGAGTTAGGATCTGAGTGTGTCTCTGACATATTCTCCAAGTCTGTCACATCTATCATTCATTTCAGGATGCTATCTCTGATCTTGTTACCAGTAACCCCATTAGACTGGATGTCGTAGTGTTCAAGGCATATTTGTGGGTTAGGCTTACTGTAAAAGCACTGGCCTTTTCTAGTATAACAGCAAATATGGATAAACTAGACACCTGGGAAATAAGGATACTGGCTAAGTATCTCTGTTACTCTTCCCAAGTCACCCTTTTCATCTTTCTACCTTTTTCCAAGATCGTCTAGAATTCTTTTTTACCTCTTAACTCTCTTGTTGTGATTTGAAGTTTAAGTTTCATTACTGAGCCAGCTATTGACTGTTTGCCTAATCAATTTTTTTCCAGGGTTCTTTAGAGATTTTTCTGAGTTTTGGACTTCTCTTCAATATATCGGGCTATATTTTAGATAGAGAACCTCAATTTTTTATCTTTAGAAACACTGAGATTGCTTTGCTACCACTCAACCACTTTTTGATGGGGATCTGACATCTTCCAGAAGGCCCTCTTTTCTTGCCACCATTTTAGTATTTGAGGGCCCCATGAATCTGTAATTTTCATCATTTGTAGTTGATATACCTTAGTAAAGATAGGTACTATTTCTCTGTTGGCTTATCCTGCAAAGTTTTGCAGCTGATATTCAACAAGGAGCTTATGTGAGTGAAGTATTATTTATCAGTCCTGTCAGCAGTGCTAATTTTTGGACCCTTACCTCTTAGGTCGTTTTATCTGAGTTCATAAAGTCTCTCACTTGACTTCACTTGATCCATTCTTTCCCTGTTTTATCCTGCTCTGCACAAGTAACTAAGGACAGAAAAGGTAAGTTTTCAGGGTGTTAAAAAATGGTGAGAGGAGAGCAAGACATTGTGGTAATAATGTTTCCTTTGTTGGCCCTATTTTGTAGCAGATACACAGTTTCTGAAATACATACTGTCTTTTCTAAGCTTTTCTGAGTTGCAGTCTAAGTGTTAATATTGTCCTTCCTGGAGTTTGTTTTTTTTCTGGACCAGGTCTTTCTAGTTCTTTGTGGAGTTATTATACAAGTACCAGGAGATATTCCTCTATCTAAGCAGCTAATACAAGTCTACATCCTCCCTCTCTGGAAGTTTTTCTTCTTTTTTGCCTAAGAAGAATGTTTATTCTAATACATTTCATTATTCATTCTTTAGACATGATATTGAAACTGAATTTGATGTGTACTCATTTATACTAGTGTAATATGGCATGTTGCAATTCAAATCTCATATCTGAGGCAATAGGTCCCATTACTTTATCCAGTTCCCTTCCCATCATCCTTGTTCCCTCTATGAGTGAGCAAGGTACAGCCCCAAGAGGTGCTAGATCCACAATTAGTTACCTGGTAAGGAATTCATGAGTGTGTAGAAAACCTTTACCCAGGTAGTCACATGTCCTTATAGAACCTCTTTTGGAGGGGTGTGGGAGGCCGTTTTCATATGCCTAATATTAAACTTTGGTTTAAATATTCTGGTTCTAGCAGACCTATCAGCTAGCCCTTACGAGAGTTTTCTGGGGAGGGACAGAAGACTTTTGGAAAGGAAGAGATGTTTGGTTGAGATTTTTCTGTCCTTGTAGTGACAAGAAGATGGCTGGGAGTTCTCAAAACTGCTCTAGTTACCTCCCACCCCGATTGCTTCAGAATAGAGAGTACAATATACTACCCACTCAATTTACAAGTGTACTTATTCAAACCTCCACTATCAGTAAATCCAATTATTTTCTCAAGCCTTTGGTTGTCAATACTAGTTTATATAGCCTTTCTTTATACATATATCCAGTTACTTGGGCAAAATGTTCTCCATCATTGTTTTTCCCTACCTGGCTCTAAGAACCTTAGAATGTTGTTAAATTCTGTTTTCTTCCCTTCCTGTCATGGTGCCTTCTCATTCTTGTAATCATCTTAATCCTTCCTTCCATCTTATTTCAGCAGCCTTTTATCTTATTTTATCCATTTTGGTATATTGTACTCAATTTACTTGATTAATTTGTAGTGACTTATTGAAAAGATATTTGAAGTTGCTTTTTTAGGTTAATGATTTTTTGGAATTGATGAGGTCCATAGTTTGTCAGTCCTCTTGAATTCTCTGGATTCATTCATTCAACAAGTATTCATGGAGGATCTTCTATGTGCCAGGACTATTCTAGACTTCTTGCAACATTGTTGTGGGGAAAAAAAAAAGATATGGTAGTCAACAGTCTTGTAGAGGAGACAGACAATAAGCAAAAAGACATAAGTGTGATATATAGTATGCTAGATAGCAGTAAGTGCTAAGAAGAGGAGTTGGTGGTGTAGTGCTGAAAGTTTAAATAGAGTGGCCAGGGAAAGGCCTCAAGGAGAAGGTGATATGACAAGACATTTGAACATTCTGCACTCAACTGCTGGAGAAACAAACAAACAAAAGGCATTGCTAAGGTCTTTTACAAAGCTTTGTCCCACGTATGTTGAAAAAATTGAGGTTCAGAAATGTTGAATAACTTGCCCAGTGTCAAATACTATTAATTATTCCCCTTGCTTATCAATTATTAAGAATCCATGTTGTCTTACTCCCAGTACTCTTTTCTTCATTTTTTTCTTTTCCTGTTTTATTTGGGATATGAATGTAAGATGGGGTTGGTTATTATATATGTTATTTTTATGATTTTATTCTATTTGCATACAAGCTCTACAATCACTTAAAACCAGTTTTTAGATTGATAAGAAATCATAAGCAATGATGAAAATTGTTGCTTCTAACTAAATACAAAATTATAGAAGATCAAAAAACATCCTATTGAATAAGTTGATATTCATATTTATAACAAAATGAGTACTACTTCAACATAAGAAGTAAATTTTTTCTATTACAATAGTAGGATTAGATTAACTGATAGAAGATATGAATGTCATGCACAGAAGGATAAGGACTACTTTATAATTTTAAGGGGGATGTGTGGGGTGTTTAACAAAGCATCTATAAACATAAGAGTTAGCACAGGGTACCTTTTAGTTATTTAGACAAGCTAACATTTCACAGAAACTATAAATGTAATCATCAAATCAGAAAAATGGACATATAAAGAAGAATGAAAAGTTGATAGGTGTGACAGAAGAAGAGTAGTATCAGAAACTGGAGGATAGGTTTAAAATTAGGATCATGACTAGCAAGTATGTGGCTAACCCTCTTACAGGTCCTTGATATTTGTTGTTGAGTTTGGAATGATAGATTAAAGGAAAAATATAGGACTGGCTGGCCATTTTTTCTACTTCAGAAACTACAAATTTGATAGGATTCTTTAGATATTGACATTCATATTTATGAAAACTTTATATTTATGTAACTTCAAAGTTACTCCTATGTGAAAAAAAATTATAAAAAGTAAGTATAGATTTTCTCACTCTTAAGTTTCTTCATCATTTTTAAAAATTAGCTGGCAATCAGGTGATAAGTATTAACTCAGGATTCCTCATCTTCAAATTGAAATAATAATAATACCTGGACCTACTTACTTCAAGATTTGTTGTAAGGGTAAAATTAGAATATTATATGCATACTTTTACAGATGATAAAGTTTCATATAAATTTTAATGATTATCATGCATTTTCATTGTCTTTTATTAGGCCCTTATAGTCTAGGCTGTAAGGATATAAAGATGATAAGCAATAGTCTCTGCTTCTCCAGGATATCACAGTATAGTAGGAAACCAGATATCAAAACAGAAAAATTGCTATGCAGTTTAATATCATAAGTGCTTACTTAGGGAATATTACAAGAGCAATGAGAAAGGAGTACCTAAGGATTCCTCAGTGAGTCAGAATAACCTCCTCACTCTAGAGGAGGTTATAACTAGAGAAGACACCTAGACAATGTCAGAGTTTGACAAGGAGAAAGAGAAGAATATTTGAAGGAGAGGTGAACATCATGTATCAAACACATGGCAGATATAAGGGACACTGTCATATATTGGGGAATTAATAAAATGTTTGGTCACTTAGTGTATGAGGAGAATAGAATGAGAGAAGAGGCCAAAGAGAAAGTCAGAGGCCCCATGAGGAAGAACTTTTCATACCAAACAGAGGACCTAAGATTTTATTATGTATGTGATATTGAGAGACTAAAAAATGTTAAGTAGGGGAGAGGAAGATCAGATTTTTATGTTAATAAGATTACTGTTTAAAAAAACAACAGGACTCCTGTTGGCTATGTAGAGAGGAAGATTGGAGGAAAGAGAAGCAGAAAGATCTGTTAGAAGGCTGTTACAGTATTTCTAATAAGAGCTGATTCAGGATTGCGGTAAGATGTTAGTGGGGATGAAGATATTTAGGAAGCAGAATAAGCAGAAGCACAAATTTAAGTACTACATAGTTTATAATGTTGGATACTCCTGCGTTCATCCCTAAACTGAATTAATATAGTTTTAGCAAAATTTTATATATATATATATATTTATATAAATATATATAAATTTATATAGATATATAAAATATTTTGCAAGGGGCTTGATTTCTAATGTTCCATCTTAATATCTCATTATATAATACATGAAAAGTCATATTAGGGACATGCCACATTTAGTCTTGGATATAGAGTCTAGAATAAGGAATACTGACTTGAAAATTTGAATAGCAAATACACAAGATCAGCTAGTATCTGTCAATAAAAGATCCAAATATTCTTTTTTATAGCAGCTTATAAATGAGATGTAATTCACATGCCATACATTTCACCCATTTAGAGGATACATTTCAGTTGTTTTCATTGTATTCACAGAGTTCTGCAACCATCACTATAATCCATTAGAACATTTTCATCACCCCAAAAAGAAACTTAATACCTATTAACAGAGACTCCTAATTTCCCTCAAGCTACCCCAGCACTATGCAACCAGTAATCTTTCTATTGCTATAGATTTGCCTACTCTGAACAGATATTTATATATCTATTTATATAATTATATAAATAATAGAATGTTTTATAGTAAAATTAAATTATTTTAATCCCTTGTGGTCTTTTGTGGCTGGCTTTTTACACTTAACATTTGTTTTCAGGGTTCATCCATGTGTTGCATGTAGTGTACTTCATTCCTTTTTATTGCCAAGTAATATTTCATTATGTGGATATACCACATTTTAATTATCCAGTCATCAGTTGATGGATATTTGGGTTGTTTCCACTTTGGGGCTATTATGAATAATGCAACTGTGAACACTCATATACACGTTTTGAATGGACATATATTTTTAATACCTAGAAGTATTGAATTGCTGGGTCATATGGCTAACTCTATTTTTAGTCTTTTGAGGAACCCAAATATCCTTAACTTGAGAACATTTGAAGTGTAGTATTTATTTGGATGTGTGTTTAAGGTTTAGTTTTGTAGTTCCAATAGGTATATATGGTTCCAGCATCAGACTACATTTATTTTTTAAATCAGTGAGCTATTTATGAAGTCTACTTTAAAACATTTTAATCATTCCAATACTCTTTTTTTGGAATGATTTTATTATTGACTCGGCAGTTTGTTTTACTTTGCAGAACTGCTTTAAAAACTTCTGGCTCATACTTATGTTCATTATATCACTCACTGTATTGATCAAATTATGTTTTTGAGTGTTTAATGCAGGTCATGATAAGCCACGTTTGAAATGTATGTTTAGGGCTTTGTATTGTGATGGCAGGCAGTTAAATTCTCTGAGCAGTGTTACAGAAGGCCTTCCAGTCTTACAAATTAAGACTAGATATATTATGTAAATATTTGAATATTTCAGTACAGTTCGTCATATTTAAAGGATAAGTTAATGCATCATTTGGCCAAATTTTATAGTAAAGAAAATAGTGGAGGGAGTTAGAGTAGCTATTAGTGGAATTTGGGAGATTATCAATGTCAAAAAGAAAAAATGTCCCCTAAATTGCTGAAAAAGTGATGTTATAGTCTGAACACAATCTTTTGAGTAATGAAAGATACAACATTTATTAACTTCTCAGGAAAAAGCAGTTTTACTTTTTTGGTTATCTAAAAACAAAACCCAGAATTTCATTGTTATCTGAGAACAAATCTTAAAATTATACTATCTAAAGCTAAACTAAAGATAACACTCTTTTGAAGGGCAAACGGGGATACCCTAATATATTACTTAAGCTTCTGTATAGGTTTAACTGTGAAAGGAATCTGCTTGGAGTTGAAAATGGTCCTGAAATTTTTAACTTATTTATCCTCACATATAACTTAAGAAATAGGATTGTGTTTTTTTTCAAAAAAATATTTTAATTGACAAATCTTCACACATATACTTTCCATACATGGTATACAATCAGTGACTCAAAATATCATCACACAGTTGTGTATTCATCACCATATTCATTTTTTATAACATTTGTATCACTCCGGAAAAAGAAATAAAAAGAAAAAAGTCATACATACCATGCCCCTCACCCCTCTCTATCATTGATCACTAGTATTTCCATCTACCCAATTTATTTTACCTCTTTTCCCCTTATTATTTAATTTTTTATCCATATTTTTTTTACTCATCTGACCATACCCTAGATAAGAGGAGCATCAGGCACAAGGTCTCCACAATCACACAGTCACATTGTAAAAACTATGTCTTTATATAATCATCTTCAAGAATCAAGGCTACTGAAACACAGCTCAACAGTTTCAGGTACTTCCTTCCAGTCACTCCAATCACCATTGACTAGAAAGGAATATCTATATAATGCATAAGAATAACCTCCAGGATAATCTCTCAACTCTGTTTGAAATCTCTCAGGCACTGAAACTTTATTTTGCCTCATTTGTCTCTTCCCCTTCCCCCTTTGTCAAGAAGGCTTTCTCAATCTCTTGATGCCAGGTCCCAGCCCATCTCAGGAGTTCTTTTCCACATTGCAGGGAGATTTGCACCCCTGGGAGTCATGTCCCACTTATGGAGGAGGGCACTGAGTTTATCTGTCGAATTGGCTTAGAGAGAAAGGCCACATCTGAGCAACAAAAGAGGTTCTCTGGGGGTGACTCTTAGGCTGAATTTTAAGTAGGCTTAGGCTATCCTTTGCAGGAATAAGTTTCATAGGGTGAACCCCAAGATTGAGGGCTTGGCCTATTGATTTGGTTGTCCCTACTGCTTGCGAGAATGAAATTTTCCACATGGAGAGGTTGAATATTTCCTCCTTTCTCCTCCATCCCAAATACTTTGCAAATACTTCTTTATTCACTGCCCATATTACTCTGAGATGTATTGTGGCCTCGTACTAACCTGGACAACAAACCAACAAAATTTCACACCCTATTCAAGATTTCTTATACTTATGGTTTTCAACTAAACTGACTATACTAGGTAAATTAGGTAATGCTATCCGAAATATAAATTTTGAACCAAATAAACATTTCTCCCTTTGGTCTCACTCAGAAGTTGAAGTTTTAAAATACAGACTATATGAAGGATTGTCTTTTAATGAGCTGTTTCCCCATTGAAAGAAATGAGATTTTTTTTTCCCCTCTATTCTGGCCAAACCCAGCAACTCTTTGAGTAGGTGTAATTAATAACATTTTACTGATTTAGAAACTAAATGTCAACAGACGTACAGGGTGGATGCTGAAGAATACAGTGAGTTCATAAAACAATAAAAAAAATATAGAGCAGTAAAATCAATGTAATCAACATCTTCCTGGATAGAGGCTAAATTGCTCTGTAATTCAAAGATGGGAAATTGTGACCTGAGATTAGTTAGATAAAACTTTATGGATAAAGTGGCTTTTGGGTGTATATTTGAAGGAGTTTAGTTTTGGATTGTTGGAAGGGAAATCAGAATATGTCTTAATGCTGTAAATAGCATGAACTGATGAAGACAAGAATGAGTTTAACATTTGATATGAAGTTTTCTTCTAGTCTATTTAGATTGCAAAGAGCAGGAATTCATGACATCTCAAGTAAAAGGAGAGGTAACTGGAAGACTACAGAGAAGTCTTGGAGAATATTAAAAGCAAACAAATAGACCTAAGGAAAATAAAGTGGAATTGACTGTATTCTCATCTTCTCCATCTTGGGGCTATTTAGCTTCTCTCTGTGCTCTGCTCTTCCATCACTTTTCCTAATCCACTTTTCTTTTGCTTTAGCTTCATATACTTAGTCCCACAGATTTTATGAACTCTCAACTCAGTGACAACAACCCCTGTTTCTAGTAATTAAAATTCTTGTCAGAGCATCAGATTAGATCCTCATGTCTTTTTCAAGCAGCTCACACAAATCATAGATTTCTGGCCATTGTCTCCTTGAGTCATGTCTGATTCACACAGCTTTAACAAGAGTGTCATGTTAAGTTATCAGAAACAATGGATAGGATTCCCTTAACAACAGTTTCTGTCTCCTGAGTTAGAATGTCTGTAGGGGGAACATAAATGCAGCACAGGCAAAGCACAATGGGGCATGGGCCTTCTTACTTCCTGGTTGGGAGTAATGGGTCGAACTTTACTTTCCTGAAAACTGTCATCATTGAGGCAAATGTTTATCAGTGATGCTGCCTTTCTCCAAAATCCTTTGTCCATTGTCTCTCTTTGCCTCCAGCTGTCCTTTCTTACCACTCTTTCCCTCATCTGATTCTAAAGATGAAGAGAGATTGGGTAATACTTTTCATTTATCTCAGGGTGAGAAAAAACAGCAATACCATACCTTAGAGCCTAAATAACACACGTTCAGGACATAGATGTTATATACAGTGTGTGAGGAGGTTGAGTTTTAAGTTTTTTAACTGCATTTAAAAAAAGAATTTTCTGAATTTAGTAGAGTGAACAGATATGTCTGTACTCATCAGAAAAATAAAAATTTATGTAGTAATCCAGATTTGGTTGAAGTAATGGTGAGAATAGTATGAAATTAAAAAAAAAATCAAGAGAAAATTACAAGGTGAACTTTTTATAAAGCAAAGACTCTGAGTTAATCGTCTTTATATTCTAACTATTAGGGTATGAGTTTGTAATAGGTGTGCGATAAAAGTTGTTACGTGCCTAAATAACAGACCAGCCATTTGAATATAGAAGACAGAGAAGGAATAAATTCTTAATTTTCCTTGAAATTATATCAAAATTTTCACATTTCTAATTTTTTAAACTTTAGTAGCATTACTTTTATTTATTTTTTTTACAATCAGTATTACACTTTTTTTCATATGTCTTAATGATGACCTTTTTGGCATTTTACCCTCCATCTTTAGATACAGTTTTGGACCAGATACTGTATTTATTTGTCATGTGTCCTCAGTTTCTCTCTTTTTTTAAATTGTGGAAGCATACATAAAATATAAAATATATCATCTGAACTACTCCCAGGCATACAATTGAGTGGGATTAATCACATTTACAATGTTGTGGTACCCTTACAATTGTCCATTGTCAGAGTTTTGCGTTCACCCCAAATAGAAACTTTGTAATCACTATGAATGAACTCCTCCACCCTCCTCCCCATGTGATGACCCGTCTATCCACCCCTGCTAACCTCTACTCCATACTTCCCATCTCTGAATTTTCATATTCTACTTATGTCATATAGATGAAATTGTACAATATATATCCCTTTGTGTATGATTTATTTCACTCAACATGATGTCATCAGGGTTCACTGATGTACTCGCATGTATCAGAATTTCATTCTTTTTTATGGCTGAACAGTATTTCCTTTTATGTATATGCCACATTTTATTCATTCATTCATCTGTTGATGGATTCTCAGATTACTTCAACCTTTTGACTTTTGTGAATAATGCTGCTATGTATATTGATGGACACATATCTCCTTAAGTCTTTGCTTTCCATTTTTTGGGGATATGTCTAGAAGTAGGATTGCTGGGTCATATGGCAATTCTATGTTTAACTCTTAGAGAAACCACAAAACTCTTTTCCATAGCAGCTGCACCATTTTCAATCCCACCAATACTATACTGAGGTTTCTATTTCTCTGCATCCTCACTAGCACTTCTTTTCTTTTAAATATTAGTCATCTTAATGAGAGTGAGATGGTATCTCATTGTATTTTCTTTTTTTTTTTTTTTTTTGGCATGAGCAGGCAGGAGGAATAGAATCTGGGTCTCCAGCATGGCAGGTGAGAATTCTGCCATTGAGCCATTGTTCCCTGCCCTTTCATTGTAGTTTTGATTTGCATTCCCCTAATTGCTTGTGATGTTTAGCAACTTTTAATGTGCTTATTGGCTTCTTTGCAAAAATGTCTATTCAGGTTCTTTGCCCACCTTTTATATGGTTGCTTATCTTTTTGTTTTTGATTTATGACAGTTCTTTATATATTCTGGAGTTTAAACCTTTATCAGGTTTCCAAATATTGCTCCCATTCTGCTGGTGGACTTTTCACTTTCATGAAAAAGTGAAACATCATTATGTTCTATTATATATGGCATACTGAATGGTGATTTGGAGGCACAGTCATGTATTTGATATGTGTTAAACATTTTAAGCTACATCTATTCCCATGTTTTTAAATAGAATTGTTTCCTAGAGAAATCCATTCTTCTGTGTTGTCTCTGAGTGTTCTCTGTAACATCTTTGGTCATGATATTCCAGTTTCCCTAATAACTTTGTTACATGTTATGAAAAACTGGAAATTTGAATATGTTGTGTGTATGATACTGAATTGTGAATTAGTAGGACTTACAACAAGTTATCAACATTTGGAGAAACTGATACTTGATGTCCTCTTAAGGAAAATTGGCCTGAATTTTAAGCTGGAAAGTCACAAGAATAACTTTAGAAAAGAATTATGACTACATGGATATTTAGTTGTTAAATATGTATGTTAAAAATCATATACAAGTTGTTCATAACACCTGTGTGCTGCTCTTCAAAACAACCAATAAAATCTCAATTATGAGAGAGCTGGTTGCCAAACCAGATTGTGGATCCCTAGTCCCAGTTTCAGAGGGAGCATTGTAACCCTGGGTAACCCTTGTGCACATGCTGGTAGCAAAATATGCCTGGCCCAGTTTGTCTGGTAGTGACTTGAGGGACTCACTATCCCAGAATTTGTCATGCATGTATAAAGCAGTTCACAGAGTTCTCCTACAGAACACTGTGGGAGAGCAGTCAAGTTGAACTGCCTGGAGCAATGGATTGTTTGCTGTAGGGCACAGAGGATAGTATCTAGGACCAAGAGGAAAGTTTTTCTTGGAAAAGAGGAGACATTCATATCAGTAGAAGTGGGAAAATTCCTAGGGTCACACGTTTCTTCCTGAGGACATATGTGCAGAAAGAATCAGGGAGCCTGTACACTTTGCCTGGAGCTATTCTCTAAACTCATTGTGTGGATAAGCTGTAAATGACAGCACTTGCACAGGTCAATCAGCAAAGACTGAGAAAAGTTTTTACTGTTTCCTCCTTCCTCTTTTTTTTTTTTTTTTGTTAGCTCCTGGCGTTCAAAGAAAGTTCTGTCATAATGCTAGCTGGATATAAGCTTAAGAAAGAGATGCCTCAGACTCTAAATTCTAGCAATAATACGTTAAAATAGCAAAATGTCAGGTTTCAACAAAAGATTACAAAACATACAAGTCACAAAAAAATGATGGCCCAGGCAAAGAAGAATATTAAAGCATTTGAAACCATCAGTGGGAAGAACAATGAGATGTGGGACACATTAAAGACTTTTTAAAAATGGTTCTAAATATGCTCAGAAGCTAAAGGAAAGAAACATCGACAAAGAACTAAAGGAAATCAGGAAAGTGATAGGTGACCACATAGAGAATATCATTATAGAGACAGAAATTATAAAAAAGAACCAAACAGAGCTGAAGACCACAGGAACAGAAATTTAAAATCCCCTAGCAATACAATAGCAGATTGGAGCTGACAGGAGAAGGAGTCAGTGAACTTGAGTATAACACAATTGAAATCATCTAGTCTGAGGAGCTGAAAGAAAAATGAAGAAAGAAAAGTAAATAGAGCCTGAAGAATCTGTGGAACATCATCAAGCATGCCAACATACATATTATGGGAGCCCCAGAAGGAGAAGAAGGGTCAGAGAATATTTAAAGAAATAATGGCTGAAAACTTCTCAAATTTAGCAAAAGGCATGAGTATACACATCCAAGGGGCTGAACAAACTCCAAACCGGATAAACCCAAATAGACCCAGACCATCATGTATTTTCATCAAACTTTCAAATGCCACAGGTTCTGAAATCTGCAAGAGAGAAGCAACGTATCATATACAAGGGAATTCCAATAAAATTAAGTCCCAGTTTCTCACTGGAAACCATGGAGACAAGAATGCAGTGGGATGACATATTTGAAGTGCTTAAAGCAGAAAATTGCCAACCAAGAATTCTATATCTGGCAAAACTGCCATTCAAAAATCAGGGAGAGGGCAGTGCAACAGTGGCTCAGTGGCCTAATTCTCACCTGCTATGCTGGAGACTCAGAGACCCAGGTTTGATTCTTGGTGCCTGCCCATGCCAAAAAAAAAAAAAAAAAAGCTGAGGGAAATTTTAAGTGAATCCTAGAAAAACAAAAGCTGAGGGAGTTTTTCACCTGTTGATTGGCCCTACAAGAGATGCATAAGAAGTTGAAAGAAAAGGACAATCGATCAAAGCTGCATGAAGAAATAAATTTTGGTAATTGTGATGACTTGGCTAAATATAAATGCTAACATTATTGTATTTTTGGTTTGTAACTCCACTATTTACTTTCTGTAGGATCTAAATGTTAAATGCATAAAATGTAATGATATATCAGTGGTTTTAGACTCTTAAGGTATACATATGCAATTTGTGACAAGCACTATTTATAGGTGGGGGTACGGAGTGGTATAGTAACATAGTTTGTGTATACTATATAAGTTGAGTTGGCATCTAAGTGAAAGAGATTGTTTATGCCTTTAGGATGTTAAACAACATTCTAATACGAAGAAAATATTGGAGAATATGCAAGTTCAGAGAGGTAGAAATTAGAGTATAGTTAGCCAGGAGTTTAGAAGAGGGGATATGAAGAGTTCATGTATAATGAGATTCTGTTTGAGGAGATGGCGAAATTTTAGTAATCAAAGGTAGTGAAGGTATTATAGCAATGTAAATATGAGTATTCCCACTGGAAGGTATGTTTGGGAATGAATGAGATGGGAAAGCTTATGTTGTACATATTTTCCCACAATTAAAAAAAAAGAAGAATGAGCAACTAAAGAGATAAAGACCTTTATATGTGACACATGATCTTGGATAGGACCTAATAAGGGAGGAAAAGAGGCCCAAAAAGATGTTTTTGGAACATGTAGAAAAAATAGACTGCAAGCTTTATATCAAGGTTAACGTTCTTGAACTTGATAACTGACATTAAGAGGGTTACGTAGGGATGCAAGGGTAGTTTAGTGGTAGAATTCTCGCCTGCCATGAGGCAGACCTGGTTTGATTCCTGGCCTATGCACTTCCCCCCAAAAAACAATCAAACAAGCAAAACAAACAAACAAAAATTCAGCAAATGGTGCTGCAATAATGGGATACTCACATGGAAAAATAATGAAATGTAACCCAGCCATACAGCATACCAAAAAAAAGGTAGATTACATAAGTGACTGTCCTTGTTCTTATGAAATGTACCCAACAGTATTAAGTGTTCAAGGATCATGATACATACATTTAAGTGTTGAAGAAATGTATTGCTAAATAAATACACAGATTGATAGATAGACGGATTGTAGATTGATGGATTGATCCTTCGAATCATAGGAAATTTGGCAAAATGTTAAAACTGGTGGATCTTGGATCTACGGGGAATGGATTATGTTGGAGTTCTCTGTATGGGATTTCTGTTATTTTCCCAATTGTCCTGTATGTTTGGAAGTAATTGAAAAGAAAAAAATTTTAAAAATTCAGCTGATTATGGGTGTCTAAGTTTATTTCTGCACTATCAATTCTATTTCATTGTTCTATATATCTGTCCTTGGGCCAGAACCACACTCTTTTGATTACTGTAGGTCTGTTATACATTTTGAAATTGGAAAGTATGACTCCTCCAACTTTGTACTTTGTCAAATTGGTTTTATATATTTGAAGTCTCTTGTCCTTCCATATGAGTTAATGATTAGATTTTCTATTTCTGTAAAGAAGGTGACTGGAATTTTTATTACAATTGAGTTAAATCTGTAAATTACTTTGGGAATTATTGCCATTTTAACAATATTAAGTCTTCCAAACTATGAATATGGAATGGTCTTTATTTCAGCAATAATTTGTGGTTTTCTGCATACATGCCCTATACAACTTTGGTTAAATTTATTCCTAGATATTTTATTATTTAAGTTGCTATTGTAAACAGAATTATTTTCTTGATTTCCGTTTTGGATTGTTCCTTGCTGTTGAGTGGAAACAGTACTGTCATTTGCATATTATCTTGTATCACACCGCTTTACTGATTTCATTTATTAGTGCTAATAACTTTCTTGTACATTGTTCAGGATTTTCTAAATATAAGATCATGTCATCTACAAATAGGATAATTTTATTTCTTCCTTTCCAAGTTGGATGGCTTTTATTAAGTAGCATTATATTTTGAACAACATTTCTTCCTTTACTAAAATTTGTGTATAATTTTGGTCACCCATTTCTGTTTTTCCTACTTTACTACAATATGAGAGGCTATCATGTGATACCTATAGATATTAAAATTCACAATTGTGGATACATAATAGGTGTAATCATTAGAGAATAATTAAAATTATTAAGGTGCATGGGTGGTTCAGTGGTAGAATGCTCACCCACTATGCAGGAGGCCCAGATTCAATACCCAGCCTATGCCCCTCCCCCCCCAAATTATGTTATGGTCTGTATATTATAAAACAATTATCAATCTTTATTTGGAATGGGGTTCTAGGATGGTAATTTATTTTCAGAAGCAGTTTTTCACATTAAATGCTTTTTGTATTTTCCTGAATATGAAAAATATGTATGCTTTTCTATATAATAACCCTAATCATGTACAAAATAAAAAATACATTTAATACCTTCCCACTCTATATATCTAAATTATTTTCCAACTTTTCTGAATTCTCATTTATACTGTCAGCCCCCCACAAGACCACCCAGTTCCCTGAATTGATACCTGGTACCACTGTCCTCTCACTTAGGTCAGTTTCCTACGAGAACCTATTTAATCCAGTTTTGATCAGGTTTGCACCATTGCTTCAACTTACTAGACTCTAAACTCGTAATGCAGGATCCTGAACCTAACTGACTTATTCATTATATCTCAAACACCTTTCATGCTTCATGGTTTAATAAATGTTTTCGGAGAGTTGAACATTTGACGTGTCCACAGATGGTTAAGTTTTATATAATTGGTGTCATTTTGTTGCATCTGGATGAAAAAACTTTGATCTACACCTCTGTAACTGAATATGCAGAATAAAAAGACCCTAATGTTCAGGTGATATCTGAGGTGTCCAGCTAATTTAATGTCCCATTTTTATTTGTCATGGCTGGAGAGTTTGGAGTCTATGCCTCTGATCTTTGGAGGAATTCTAAGAATTTTGTATGGCTCCTCCCACATCACTTGATGGTGTACAAAAAATCTGGATTCCACTTGTAGGGTTGGAAGCCAATATTTCCTGAGAATTATTTATTCTTGCCTTTTTAACTGGAATAGTAGGTTCTTCTAGAATTCTAATATAAATTAAAATAGAAAGAACAGTAGAGTATCAAGAGTTTAACTTCTTTTTCAACTTTTGAAAGATACTACCTATAAAAATAATGTCAGTAGCATCAGTGGAGGGGCAGGAAAAACTCATCCAAAAGATACCCTGTACCTGCTCATATTCTACTCCACCTGTTTTTTTTTAGTTCTGTTAAATTCTGCCTCTCTAAATACATTGAAAACCTACATGTATATGGCTTCTTCTGCCAATAATAACTGGACCTATCATACTGAAATCAGGTCGAAACTCTTGTGATTTGTGCTAGTAGCACTTTGTTGGAAAACTTTGTGAAGTAATATAAGATATAACAGTTAATTGAGTTTATCTTCTAATTGACTAATGCAAGCTTCTAAGGGCATAGTATATAAATAAACTTCTCTCTTAAATAATCTCCGTATGATTTTAATCATATTTCCTAATATTTTGGCAATGTTAAAAAAAACTGAAAAAAATCATGACAGCATGGTAACAGTCTCAATTTCTTCATGGCAGTAACTGCTGTCTCATAGAACTCCTTACTTATCAACCTTTCTAAAACAAGTTTTAACAAGGTAGTGTTTGCCCTAAAGCTGCCAACTCATCTTGTAATAGTTTTAACAGCACTAGTTTCTCAGTATGAAACAGGCTTCCTCATTTAGCCAGAAGGCCAATATCTGAGGAGAGAGTATCTGTAGACCAGCACTGTATAATAGAACTTTCTAAAATGATGATTTTTAATGGCTATTGAGCACTTGAAATATAGATATAATTGAATTTTTAATAAAATTAAATTTTATTTAATTTTAATTAGCTGCATTTACTTAATAGCCACCATATTGTGCAGCACAGATTTAGACTTTCCCTTTGAAATACTGGTCTTTGATTCATCAAAATTGCTTGCTGTCTTTAGTGCCAGAGTCCTGACCTTTAATCTCAGTGATCTAAAAGGACAGAATTTCTAACAAAAAGGATTACAATGTAGCTATCATTTTAAAATATTGTCTTTCCTTTTAAATTTCAAATATCATATGTTGTGTATATAAAATAATTGTACTGTGAAGAACATTTAGTGAATTAATGTGGAAAAATCACTACACTAATATCTAACAATGGAGAATACACACACGCACACATACCTGTTACACACAGGCACACCTCATTTTATTGTGCTTTATGCTTCAAAGATACTGTTTTTTACAAATTGAAGGTTTGTGACAAGCCTGAGTTGAGCAAGTCTATCAGCACCATTTTTCCAATACCATGTGCCTACTTCCTTTCTCCCTGTCACTTTTTGATAATTTCACAATATTTCAAACTTTTTCATTATTGTATCTGTTATGGGGATTTGTGATCTCTAACGTTACTATTTACTAGTTTTAGGGTGATGTGACCCACACCCATATAAGACAGCAATTTTAATTGATAAATGTGTGTGTTCTGACTGCTCCACCAACCAGCTGTTCTCCATCTCTTTCCCTTTCCCCAGGCCTCCTTATTCTCTCAGATGCAACAATATTGAAATTAAGCTAATTAAAAACCCTACAGTGGCCTCTTAAATGTTCAAAAGAGAAGAAGAGTAGCATTTCTCTCATTCTAAATCAAAACCTAGAAATGATTAAGCTTAGTGAGAAAGGCATATCAAAAGCTAAGCCACTTCTGTCAAACTGTTTGCCAAGCTGAGAATATGAAGGAAAAGTTATTGAAGAAAATGAAAAGTGCTACTCCGGTAAACACACAAATGATAAGGAAGTGAAACAGAAGGAGGGAATCCAAGATGGCAGTTTAGTGAGATGTGGAATTTAGTTTGTCCTCCAGAGCAGCTAGTAAATAGCCAGGAACAGTACAGAACAACTGCTGAGGCCACATCAGTGACCGGACACACAGCGTACACCAGTCTGGACAAGCTGGACCAGCTGCAGTGCCACCCAGAACCTTGAGTTCCCCAAGCTGCGGATGCCAGTCCCCCTCCCCCACAGGCTGGTTCCGAGAGGGGAAAGGAAAGAATCTTTACTGACAGGAAGGGGCTGAGCTCAACCACGCTCCAACTGTGGAATTAATTAACAAATTCTGACTACTAAAAATAGGTCCCCATCTCAGCTAAACCTTGAATAAAAGCTAAAGTTAATAGTTTTTCCCCCTGTGGAGAGGAGGCAGGGCTGATGGGGAAAAAAAACAAACAAACAGGGTTTTTTTTTTGGATCAGAGTCCACAAAATACTTGAAAAGGTCTGGACCCTAAAAAGAAAAGGAGGAGGCACATAGGACGTGGAGATACATAGAGCAACATACCAGCTTAAGCTCTTGATTAACAAACCCAAGGAACAGGGGTCCTGCTCTGAAAAGGATTTTTTTTTTTTTTTTTTACAACAGCCTGGCTTCTCAGGCTCCAACTGCCCCAAGCAAGGGTGGAACTAAGCTTGTCTAAGAGACAAAGAGGCTGGTTAGGTGAAAGGAGATAATTCCCTGGAGGCTATGCCTTCCCCAGAAGAGGGGTGGGACCCAGCTCAGATGGAATCCCTCCCTCAAGGAATTCAGACCCCAGGGACTGGAAAACTGAAGCAGTTAAAGCCAGTCTACAGCCTCTCCTCTGTTTCAACCACACCTCCAGTAGTGAGAATCTGCTGAGGTTAAAGGCACCACATCACTTGCTGCTGGTGGGAACCTCAAGCAAACAAGTGCCACATACTGGGCAGGATAGGAAAAAGACAGAGTCTGGAGGCTTCATAGAAAAGTCTTTCAACCTTCTGGGTCTCATCCTCAGGGAAAATTGATGCAGGTGACTCTTTTCTCCTGAGAAGAGGCCAGTTTGGTCTGGCAAAATCTGACTGGGGTCTATAATACCTAAGTAGACCCTTCTAAGGGGTGAAAAAAAAAGTCACCATACAGGTAGGGTAAGAAACAAGAACTGAAAAATTCTGATCTGTTAAACAAAACCTATGCTATCTAATAAGCTGAACTGAATGTCAAAGAACAGATAGACAACGAAGTAATCCAGCAAGAAAATCCTAGGTAAAAGAGTGAAAATCTCCAGAATAAACTAATTAAGGAAATTAAATACCTAGATGCCAGCAAAATATAATGAATCATACTAGGAAAATTGAAGATATGGCCCAGTCAAAGGAACAGACGAACAATTCATATGAGATACAGGAGTTAAATAATTAATTCAGGATGTTTGAACAGACATGGAAAATCTCATCAAAAATCAAATCAACAAATTGAGGGAGGATATAGAAAAGGCAAGGGATGAACAAAAAGAAGAAATCAAATGTCTGAAGAAACAAATCACAGAAATTTTGGGAATGAAAGGCACAGTAGAAGAGATGAAAAAAACTATGGAAACCTACAATGTTAGATTCCATGAGGCAGAAGATAAGATTAGTGAACTGGAGGACAGGACATGTGAAATCCAACAAGCAAAAGAAAATATAGGGAGAAGAATAGGAAAAATATGAACAGGGACTCAGGGAATTGAATGGCAATATGAAACACACAAATATATGTGTTGTGGGTATCCCAGAAGGAGAAGAGAAGGGAAAAGGAGGAGAAGGACTAATAGAGGAAATTATCACTGAAAATTTCCCAGCTCTTATGAAAGACAGGTCCAAGAAGTGCAGCATACCCCAAACTGAGTAGATACAACCAGTTGTACTCCAATACATTTACTAATCAGAATGTCACATAACAAAGAGAAAGAGAGAATTTTGAAAGCTATGAGAGAAAAGCAATCCATCACATAAAAAAGGAAGCCCAATAAGACTATGTGTAGCTTTCTCAGCAGAAACCATGGAGGCGAGAAAAAAGTGGTATGATATATTTAAGATTCTGAAAGAAAAACTGCCAACCAAAAATTCTATATACAGCAAAATTGTCCTTCAAACATGAGGGGGAAATTAAAACATTTTCAGACAAAAAGTCACTGAGAGAATTTGTAACTAAGAGACTGGCTCTGCAAGAAATACTAAAGGGAATACTAAAGACAGATAGGAAAAGACAGGAGAGAGAGGTGTGGAGAAGAGTGTAGAAATGAAGACTATCAGTAACGGTAAAAATAGGAAAAATTAGATATGATATATAAAATCCAGAAGGCAAAATGGCTAGAAGAAAGTACTTCCCTTATAGTAATAACATTAAATGCTAATGGATGAAACTCCCCAATCAAACGACATAGACTGGCAAATGGATTAAAAAGCAGGACTCATCTATATGCTGTCTACAGGAGTGAATGCATTTTAGATCCAAGGAAAAACAGGTTGAAACTGAAAGGTTGGCAAAAGATATTTCATACAAATAACAATCAGAAAAGAGCATATGCTGATATCCAAGAAATTAGACTTCAAATGTAAAGCATTTAGAAGGACACTATGTATTAATAAAAGAAACAGTTCAACAAGAAGGCATAACAATCATAAATATTTATGCACCAAGCCAGAGTGCTCCAAAATACATGAGGCAAACACTGAAAACACTGAAATAGACACATCTACCATAATAGTTGGAGACTTTAATTCCCCACTCTCATCAATGGACAGAGCTTCTAGACAGAGGACCAACAAAGAAACAGAGAATTTGAATAATACAATAAACGAAGTAGATTTAGCAGACATTTATCGAACATTATACCCCGCAACAGCAGGATACACCTTTTTCTCAAGTGCTCATAGATCGTTCTCAAGGATAGACCATATGCTGGGTCACAAAGCAACTCTCAATAATTTAAAAAGATTGAAATCATACAGAACACTTTCTTGGATCATAAAGGAATGAAGTTGGAAATAAAGAAAGTGAAACAGTCTTATTGCCGACATGAAGAAGTTTTGGTGGCTTGGACAGAAGGTCAAACCAGGCACAGCATTCCTTAAGTCAAAGCCTAATCCAGAGCAGCACCTGAATACTCATTTCTTTGAAGGCTGAGAGGAAGCTACAGAAGAAAAGTTTGAAGCTAATCCAGTTTGGTTCATGAGGCCTAAGGAAAGAAGCCATTTCCATGACATAAAAATGCAGGTGAAGCAGCAAGTGCTGATACAGAAGCTACAGCAAGTTTTCCAGAAGATCTGGCTAAGAAAATTGAAGAAGATGACTACACTAAACAACAGATTTTCAGTGTAGATGAAACCACCTTCTCTTGGGAGAAGATGCTGTGCTGGTTTGAATCTGTGGTGAACCCCAGAAAACCCATGCCCTTTAATCCTCATTCAGTATTGCTGGGTGGGAGCATTTTGATTGTTTTCATGGAGGTGTGTCTCCACCCATTGAAGGTGGAATTGCTTACTGAAATCCTTTAAAAAAGGAAACATTTTGGAGAGTCCCTTTTTTGTAGCACCATGAGAAAGCCAGCAGGTGCCGCCATGTTTGTCATGTGCCCTTCCAGCTGAGAAAGAAATATTGAATGCCATCGGCCTTCTTGAACCAAGGTATCTTTCCCTGGATGCCTTAAATTGGACATTTTTATAGCCTTGTTTTAACTGGGACATTTGCTCAGCCTTAGAACTGTAAACTAGTAACTTATTAAATTCCCCTTTTTAGAAGCCATTTTGTTTCTGGTATATCGCATTTTGGCAGCTAGCAAACTAGAACAGATGCCATCTAAGACTTAACCTAGTTATTCAGAAGTTATTGCGTGGCTTCAAAGCTTCAAAGAATAGACTGACTCTCTTGTTAGTGGTTAGTGCAGCTGGTGAATTTAAGTTGAAGCCAGTGCTTATTTACCATTCTGAAAATCCTAGGGCCTTTAAGAATTATGCTAAAACTGTTCTGCCTGTGCTTTATAAATGAAACAACAAAGCCAGTATGACAGCTGATCTATTTACAGTATGGTTTACTGGATATTTTAAAACCTGCTGTTAAAGCCTACTATTCAGAAAAAAAAAATTCCTTTCAGAATGCTCCTGCTCATTGCCAATGCACCTAGTCACCCAAGAACTCTGTTGGAGACATACAAGATTAATGTTGTTTTTATGCCTCCTAACACAAAATCCTTTCTGCAGCCCATGATCAAGGCATCAATTTGAGTTTCAAGTATTACTATTGAAGAAATACATTTCATAAAGCTAAAGCTGCTATAGATAGTAAATCCTCTTATGGATTGGGCAAAGTAAATTTAAAACCTGACTAGAATTCATCATTCTAGATGTCACTAAGAACATTTGTAATTCATGGGAGGAGGTCAAAATATCAACATTAAAAGACTTCAGAAGGATTTGATTCCGTCCCTCATGGGTGACTTTGAGGAGTTCAAGTTTTCAGTGGAGGAAGTAACCACAGATCTAATAGTAATTAATATGAAGAGAACTAAAGATAGATGTGGAGCCTGAAGATGTGACTGAATAGCCACAATCTCAGGATAATATTTTAACATGTGAAGAGTTGTTTCTTATGGTTGTGCAAAGAAAGTGGTTTCTTGAGATGGAATCTACTCCTTGTGAAGATATTGTGAACATTGTTGAAATGAGAAGAAACCATTTAGAATATTACTTAAGTTGATAAAGTAGCAGCAGAGTTTGAGACAGTTGACTCCAATTTTGAAAGAAGTTCTACTGTGGATAAAATGCTCTCAAGCAGTATCACATGCTACAGAGAAATCTTTAGTGAAAGGAAGAATCAATCAATATGGAAAACTTCATTGTCATCTTATTGTAAGAAATTGCCATTGTCACTCCATTGTTGAGCCACCACCACCCTGATCAGTCAGCAAACATAAACACAGAGGTAAGACCCTCCATCAATGAAAAGATTATGATATGCTAAAGGCTCAAATGATGGTTAGCAATTTTTGGCCATAAAGTATTTTTTAATAAAGTATGAATGTTTTTAGACATAAGGCTATTACATACTTAATAGACTACAGTATAATATAAACATAACTTTTATATGGCTGCAAACAAAAAAGTTCATGTGATTTGCTTTATGGTGATATTCACTTTATTGCGTTGGTCTGAAATTAATCCACAATATCTCCAAGGTATCCTTGTAAAGAGTTGCCATCAGAATAGAATGGACGATTCAGGTGTATAAGCTATACTTCTCTAAATAAGCCTTATTTTATAAATTTGTCTTGGGAATAATATGTAAATATTTTATATATTACATAAATATATTTTATATTACATATAAAATAGTGTAAAATAATATTAAATGCTATCATCAAAAATTAGAATAAATGTAATGAATATATCTGATTTTGTTTCTAGTTGAAAGTATAAGCACACAGGGAAAAACTATTTCTAGTGACTTGGAAATAGTATAACTTGACTAGGAATTATACATTCCTAGTGGACCATTTCTTCAGAATGAAAATAACTGTTCTTTCAGTAGCCATATTGTTGTGTTAGTTGGTATCATAATTCTGAGGTTGTTTGTGTAATGGGTCATAAATGAGTAATTCTGTGTGAAGGGCTGTAGGTGTTGAAAACTGAGATTTTCAGCAAATTAAAAGAAAGGAAATAGAGATGTAAAGCTTGATAAGGTACAGTAAAAATCTCATTCTGAGTTTGCATTTAAAGAATTGGTATGACTTTATTTGAAATTTTAAATAAAATTTAACTCTGCTACTGAGAAGACCTAGAAATAGGACAAGTTTAGTAGCAGTAAGCACCCCTAGAGCCCAGATTGTGGTTTTTAAATACCAATTTCCACTCAAAATACCAGCATTCTTTCATGAAATGATTGATCTAAGGTCTGAGGCAGTAAATAAAAAGATGAGCCTGTAATCTTTGTCTCACCTGATAATAAACGAGATCTAGTGTACTCAGGAGTCAACCTGGATAAGTTCCCATAGGTGAAATATGGATGAATTTGAACATTAATAATAGGGCCAAAATTGCAACATATTGAAATACATCAAATGTTTTGATACTTATGAGTACATAATGGTATTTAAAGAAACCATAATTGATCAATTTTAGAGTATGCTTGAGAACGCTCTCATTATTTTGAATACTATGAGTAAAGCTCAATCATTTAATCTGACTTTCCTATATGATTTATATATTTATAGGGCATCACAATTTAGAGAAGTTTTCCTTTACAGAAGTATTCCAGATAATAAACAAAGAAGGAGTATTAGAATATCTTCTCTTTTTTTATACCTCTAATGAATTATTAGATCCATGAGTTGATTGTTAGTGACAGCAAATGCTTCAAAGAAAGAGAAACAGCTAGACATTATGTACTTCCTGCTGATTTCTTATAATAAAGGAGAAAGAAAGATGGAAAATCTTTTGATTAAATGAGACAATGTTTGAATCTTATTTAGATCCTGATTCAGACAAACAGTAAAAGAAACAAAATAATAAAAATAAACAGACTTAGTTGGGAAATTTGAACAGTATTAGACCATGGAATAGTTCAAGCTTTAATGATCAAACATTCCTTCCCCTCCTCTCATCCTCTTTGATCCATTTTCTAGTGTCCCCAAAGAAATCTTTCTCAAATGTAAAAATCATTTTTCTCTCTGCCTATATAAAATCTTTCGACAGTTCAGCATAACTCAGAAGCTAGTTATCTGATCTCCTCAGCCTATAATGTAGATTATTTATTTATTTATTTATTTATCTATCTGCTTACCACTGAAGCACGATATCTCTCCGCTTACACTACCAAATTTTGAAGTTCCTCAAAAACCTTTATTCTATTTCCAGTGTTCATGGCTTTGTACTTTTTGTGTCTACTTCATGGAATGCTTTTCCGTGATACATGGTGAACTCCCTTTCTCTCTTCAAAATCTATTGAGTAATTGCTTTCTCTATAAATTATTCCTTAATTTTCAGTAACACAGCTAAGGGCCCATATGCAAAACCCACAGCTAACCCATCATACTCAATGTTGATAGACTGAAAGCTTTCCCTCTAAGATCTAGAACAAGACAAGGATGCTAACTGTCACCATTGTTATTCAACATTGTGGTAGAAGTCTTAGCTAGAGCAGTTAGGCAAGAAAAAGAAATAAAAGATATCAAAATTGGAAAGAAAGAGAAATAAAACTTTCACTATTTGCTGATGACTTGTTTCTATATTTAGAAAATTCAGAAAAACATGACAAAGCAACTAGAACTAATAAAAACATTCAACACAGTGGCGGGATAAACAATAAATGTGCAAAAATCAATGGTGTTTATACATTAGTAATGAGCCACCAAGGAGGTAATCAAGAAAAACTCCATTAAATATTAGCAACTGAAAGCATCAGGTATCTCAGCATAATCTAACCAACAATGTAAAGGACCTGTATTCAGATAAAAAAAACATTGCTAAAGCAAATGAAAGAAGATCTAAATAGGTGGGAAGACATTGCCTGTTCATGGATTAGAAGGCTAAATATCATTAAGGTATCAGTTCTACATAAATTGACCTACAGATTTAATGTAATACCAATCAAAATTCCAACAGCCTAGTTTGCTGAAATGGAAAAGCTGATTATCAAATTTATTTGGAATAGTGAAGTGCCTCGAATAGTCAAAAGACACCTTGAAGAATAATGAAGTGGGACGCACATGCTTTCTGTCCTTAAAGACCTATAATGCCACAGTAGTAGAAACAGCATGATACCAAACTCTGCAAGTAAACTTACTACCTTAACCCCTATGTTGAACATGACTTCCAGGGTCTAAGTCTCTATCACAAAGTGAGGCTTGACTCACAGTGATGAGCCTGGCCTTAATCTTGTGGGATTGGCTGAGCAAAAAGAGGATAAGTAGAAAATAGAGTTTCAGAGGCTAAGAAATTGCAAACTGTGATAGTATGGCAAGCCCAACCAACAGCATTCCTGGAAACCCTAAATGATATTTTGAACTCTATACAAGTTTTACTATTAATTTTGTTTTTCAGAAACTTAAAGCCTCTGAATTGTTCCTATGCCAGATAAACCCTGAAACCCAGAAGTACTGGTCTCTCTAAAAACAACAACTAGTGTCATCCCTCTGTCCCATAATATTGATGCCCCTTTTCAGCATGAAATAATTAGAAGAGTCATCACTGCCCAGATATCCCTCAAGATTGAGGGAATTATCAAATTAGAGGGAGGTGTTGTAACCTGAGAAGTTAGGGTTTAAGGGATGATTATGATTACTGAATCATTATATAGATATTCCATCTACTTTTGGGTATAATAAAGTAGACAGAGTGAAACACCTGATATCTATGAACTGTAATCCAGCTACCTTGATCTCTGTTAATGGTTATATAGCCTTTATTTTTTGCAAGTGTGATTGTAAAAACCTTGTGACTAACCTTCACTTGTACCCATTTTATCTGGTTTTTCAACTTTAGAGTCTGATGGTCACTAAAGACAGCCCCCAGTGTTTATTAGTGAAGGGCCTGGAGTCAGTCCAGAACTAATCCACCCTAAACTGAAAAGTTAGCTTGATAACCTAAACTGGATTAGCTAAAATAGGCCCTTCTAACATGCACTAAAGCTTAGACTTTAACCTGTAAGTCACTTATACCTCATTATAATATTAAAAATCACACCCATCTTCATATTAAGGCCACTGTTTTCTTACATTCTGTGAATAAGCATGTAATCATACTCAATAATTAGATCGCCTCTAATTACATCATCTTGAGCCATTATGCTCATTATCCTAAACCTGCCCATGCTTTAATACTTTAAAACTATCAGAATGTCTGCAGTTTAGGGAGACAGATTTTGGGGGTGATAGGCCATCTGATCTCCTATTTTGCACCTAGCAATAACTCTTTCTCTCTTTGGGAAAAAAAAAAAATTTAAAAAAAGAACCAGCCTGGTACTTTCATAGAGATAAACATATCAATCAGTGGAATCAAATTGAGAGTTAGATAGACCCTTGGTTCTATATTCAGTTGCTTTTTTACAAGGCTAAGTCCACTCAACTGGTACAGAACAGTCTTTTCAACAAGTGGGGTTGGAGAACTGGATATCCATAACAAAAATAATGAGAGAGGACCCTATCTTACACCTTATACAAAAAGTAGCTCAAAATGGATCAAAGACCTAAATATAAGGTCTAGGATCATAAAATTTCTAGAAAAACATGTGCAGAGGTATCTTCTAGATCTTGTGATAGACAATGGTTTCTTAGACTTTATACCCAAAGCCCATACAATGAAAAAAAAAGATAAATGGGACCTCCTCAAAATTAAATACTTTGGTGCTTCAAAGGACTTGTGAAGAAAGTGAAAGAGAGCCTATTCAATGGGAGAAAAGATTTGTAAACCAGATATCTTATAAGGGGTTGATATCCAGAAAATATAAAAGAATCCTACAACTCAACAATAAAAAAAGACAAACAACCCAATTAAAAAATGGGCAAAAGAAATGAATTAACATTTTTCTCAAGACACAATATAGATGGTTAAAAAAGTATATGAAAAGATGTTCATTTTCATTAGTTATTAGGGAGAGGCAAATCAAAACCAAAATGAGATATTATCTCACAATGGAATGGCCACTGTTAAACAAACAGCAAACTACAAGTGTTGGAGCATGTTTTAATTTGCTGATGCTGCCAGAATGCAATATACCAGAGATGGACTGGCTTTTATAAAGGGGATTTATTTAGTTAGAAGTTTATTGTTCTTTGGAGGAAAAGCAGCTGGCTTTCCTCTGGCTTGCTCTGTCACATGGGAGGACACATGGAGACGTCTGATGTCCTTCCCTCCTGGCTTCTGGGTTCAAATGGCTTTACCCAAGGCATTTCCTTTCTCTATCTCCAAATGTCTGCGTGTGTGTGTTGGCTCTTAGCTCTCAGGTGAGTTGTGCCAAACTATATTGAGCTGTTTTTCTTCTGATACCTCCCATTAAGCCTCACTCCCGTTAGCCAACATCAGATGTAATCAGGCATACATGAAACTCACTTGCTGATGATTTCAGTCCTCAGCAACAGACCAGCTGGGCACCATCACCTGGCCAATTTGACACCTGTACCTAACTACTGTAGAGAGGATGTGGAGAACTATGAGCCTTTATTCACTGATGTTGGGAATGTAAAATGGTACAGCCATTTGGAAGATGGTTTGTCAGTTCCTCAGTAAGTGAGGTACATAGTTGCCTTACAACCTGGCAATCCCATGTCTCTATATATCCAAACATTCTGAAAATAGAGACATGAATGAACATTTGCACACCAATGTTTATAGCAGCATTATTCACAGTTGCCAGAAGATGGAAACAACCCAAGTGTCCATCAACAGATGAGTGGATAAATAAAATCTGGTATTTACATATGGCAGAATATTATTCAGCAGTAAGAAGAAATGAAGTCCTGAAGCATACAACAATATGGATAAACCTTCAGGACATTACATTAAGTGAAACAAGTCAGACACGAAAGGAGCAGTATTATATGATCTCACTAATATGAACTAACCATACTATGTATTATCACAGACATAAAATATAGAATATAGCTTACCAAAATATAGAATGAGGCTAAAGAAGGGGCAGACATTGCATAATATATGCAGAATGTTTAACTAAATTGAACTTAAATGTTTGGAAATGGATGGAGGTGATGGTAGCATGTTATTATGAGAATGACTAACGGTATTGGATTTATGTGAAAGTAGTGGTAAGGGGAAATTTAGAGTCATGAATGTCACTAGAAGGAAAGTTGGAGGTTAAAACATGGGATTGTATAACATTTTGGCTCTTGTGCTGGAGTGACTGTGATTAACTTTACAAATATAAAAAAGTTCTTTCATGAACTAGAACAAATAAGTTAATAATAGAGGGGATTTGGTGGGGAAAGTACCTATTGCAAACTATGGACTGTGATTAACAGTAATATATTGATATTTTTTCATCAACAGAACAAATATACCACCCCAGTGCTATAGGTCAATAATAGGCGTCAGGTGTGGGGCATGGCAGGATTTGGTTTTATTTTTTATTTTTATAACTTTTATGGAGTAATGAATATTTTAAAATTGATCATGGTGATGTATGTAGAACTATGTGATGATACAGAGTGAGCCATTGATTGTATACTTCAGATGGCTTGCATTGTGTGTGAGTATATATCTCAGTAAATTTGCCTTAAAGAAAAGAAATAATAAGAAAGAAAACAATACAGTTCAAACTTATTTTCAGGAAATACATTGTTTTTTCTCTAGTTTTTACCAGGAGATAATCCTTAAAACTTGAATTCATTTGGTGAAAGTGGTATTCTTAGTTGGAAATTGTCCATTTCTAAATAGAACATAAATTTTCTTTGAGTTTATCCAGGTTTGGGTTTATGCAGCTTTTTGAATTTGCAAATTTATGCCTTTCACCACAAATAGGAAGCATTCAGCAATTATATTTTTCAAATAATGTTTTAGTACTACACTCCTTCTCTTCTTCCAGGACTCCAATAACACAAATATTAGACCTTTTATTATTGTCCCATTGGTTCCTAAGGCTTTTTTTTTCAATGTTTTAAGTTTTTTCGATGTTCTGTCGTTCAGACTGTATAATTTCTATTGACCTATCTTTAAGTTTACTAACCCTTATCTCTGTTATCTCCATTCTGCTTTGAGTCTATCTAATGAATTTTTTATTTCAGTCATTGTATTTTTCAGTTCTAAAACTTCATTGGTTCTTGTTTATATCTTGTTTCTATTTTTCCATTTGTTTTAAGTTTGTTCATAATTATTTATTCAATAATAAGCAACTCATTTATGCTGTATATTGGGAATCAAAAACCAAAAATCTATCTATGATACAGTAGGCTATTCATCCATTATTAGGGTAAAAGTATAGCTGAGAGAAAATTGGCTTTATGACTTAATTTGATCTAGAATCTTGCCTTTTGGTTAGTGAACACTTAGTCTAGGTCAGTAACACTAATATTGGCCTCAACTAATACTGGTTCCCAATGTGGTTCTCTACTGAAAAAATATTTCTTTTTGCACTCTTTGTGATTTTATGACTCTTCTGGTTAATGGGAACTGGAAATTGAACTCCATAGTCTGACTAATTCATCTGTTTTGAACCATCAAGGACAAATGATTGTGAGTTAACTTACTGAAGTATCCTCAAAGATAGATTTTACATTTGTAGAATAGTTGGTTATATTGTTGATCACCTTGTAATCAATATTTCTTCTTGTGCCAAATTTAGATTTTCAGATTATTTCTTCCCTTTAAATAAATAAAAGTGTGTATGTTTAATTTTTGTGTAGTACCTTTTAATATGTAGAATTGGAAGAGACACAGAAATATAAATCAAAGTAAAATTCACTCATAATTCCACTACTAGATAGCCTTTAACATTTTTGGATATTTTCTTTCATTAGTTCTTTTTCTCTTTGTATATATTCATATATATTTTTGTTTACAAAAGTAGATTATACTGTGTTTATTATATGCCATGTCTTTTGCAGTTAGTATATTCCATGAATGTTTTCTTGTGTTTCTTGTATTAGAAAATGGAAAATTAGAAAATAATTTAAAATTAGATTTTAGACGATTATGTGGTATTCATTTGAATAAATATTTCAATTTATTTAACCAACTCACTATTTGTTATAATTTTGTAGAAATTCTTTATTTTGATGGGTTGTCAACTCTCTGAAGTTTTTTATATTGTTAAGTTTTCTTTTTCTGGGTCTTTAAAAGCATTTGAGAGGAAAGTGAAAAAAGGTTGAATCAGAGACTGCCTTTTAGATGTTTTTTTAAACCAGATGTTCCTAAGACCACAGTTGTCATCATTCTTATTTTTATCCTGAAAAACTTGTTTTCATTTTCTCTTTTAAAACTTTTTGATCACATTTTAAATTGTTCACATTAGTGAATCTCCTTCCTACCTTATTTGTTTAAAGTACTAGGCTTTCAACAAATAGTATATTGATGGTGTTGGTTGTAGTAAGTATTATAAGCAGTAATAATGCTATCAGTGATACTAGATCATATTTTACACAGTCTCAATTTTTTTCACAATTATGTTAAGTTCTTAACTCACTTCTGATATATATATTCTGTAAATGTCCTCAGTTTTTTTAAACACCCTTTCTTTTTAATTGAATTTTCCCAGTCTTGCGTTTTTGGTGCTTTTGGTCCTTCTGTATACAAATTTGAACTAATTCCTTGGAATCCTGCCACAGTTTTCAGTTTATCTAGGCCATTATCAATTTTCATTTTGCCTGCCATAGAATTAGACAATTTCACTAAGTTTGTTTCACTGAAAATTTAGTGAACGTATTTTTAATTCCTATAAAATTATTTAAAATATGTATATGTATGGAAATTCAAAAAGGTGAATAATAGGATCAGCATTTAAGTATCCTTTATTCTAACCTTCAAACTAGTTTTTCACATAATTATATCTTTTAGAGCTTATTGATAAGAATGTCAAGAAAAACAATCATAGTATTGACTCATACCCCACTTATGTGTTAAATTCATCTGAAAATTTTGAGCTCTTCAAAGACATATAGTATCTAGGAGGCTAAAGAAGTAGAAGGGGGAGCAGTGTTGAGCCTGTCATGATTATATATATGTTTTTAAGTTTTTATTGTACAGTATACATATAAAGATAGAAATAAAAAAGCAATGGTTTTCAAAGCACTCTTCAACAAGTAGTTAGGACAGATCCCAGAGTTTGTCATAGGCTAGGACGCTAGAAGGCTTTATTATTTTTTTATCACCACCATCGACTTTTTTTGTTCTTTTTTTTGTGAAAAATGACGCATATACAAAAAAGCAGTAAGTTTCAAAGCACAGCACCACAATTAGTTGTAGAACATATTTCACAGTTTGACATGGGTTACAATTCCACAATTTTAGGTTTTTACTTCTAGCTGTTCTAGGATAGTGGAGACTAAAAGAGATATGAATTTAACAATTCAGCAATCATTATATATATTTTTAAATATATCTATAATATTACTAAAGGGTTTTAATCAGGGAAATGACATCACCTACTTTATATTTTTAACAGAGATTAATCTTCACTGCATAATCTTTGTTGAGAATATAAAGTAGATCTTGTATACAAGATCAGTTAGGGATTTTATCAGTAGCCTACTCTATAGAGTAGAGTAGGGAAGGCAAACCTCCTCCTAAAGGGTCCAATAGTAAATTTTTAGTCTTCATAGGCCTTATGATCTTTGTTGCACAATAGCACAACAGCACAATAGCAGCCATAAACAATACATAAATAACATTTTATTTATAAAAATAAGGACATGGTTTGCTGACTCCTGCTCTAGAAGAAAACACCCCCTTTAATCTAGTGTATGGACAAATGAGTATAAAAGTAAGGACAAAAAATAAATAAATGATGGGGGGGTGTAAGGGGCATGTGATATTAAAAAAAAAAGCCACACGTGCTATAACTCCATGAAACGGCAAATAATGCACAAATATACATACGAGATTGCTTGTAAACTGGTACATACAAGATTGCTTGTAAACTGGTGGATTGTACCGTTGTCAGTTTCCTAGTTTTGAATAGCACTATAATTATGCAAAACATTAACCTTTGTGGGACGCTGAGTGAATGGTACATGAGATATCGCTCCTATTTTTTCTCCAAATTTCTCTGATTCTATAATTAAATTTCAAAATAAATTTTTAAAAAGAGGAAAGAAGATACCATTTACCTAACTTCTTCATCTGATTTGTGTTTGCATTCCCTCAACCAGATTACTGCCAACTTTTATCAAAAATTCTTTTTATCTTCTGGTTGAATTATGTATTCTTTTCATTGTCTTCCTTACTGGTAGGGCCACAACCTCATTTGCTTAACTTTTATGCTCTGTTATGGTTCTGAGACCCAGCAGTAAAAGTCATGCTAATGACATTTTATATAGAAATAAATTTAGACAGCCAGATTATAGTGAGTGAAATTGTCAATGGAAGTTGAAAACTGGAAACCAAATATGTAGACAAGTTTATTTTAAAAACCTTTGTTGAAAATGAGAATAGTAAAAAAATGAGGTAGTTAAATAGGGGTGATTGGCTGAAGAAAAGTTCTTTGTTGTATTTAAAGATGAGATAACTGAGAAGAATCAGTTTGAAGGGAGATGCAGTAAAGGAAAGAATGGCCAATAGAGCAAGGTCCCTGACAGACTGTTAAAAAGCAATAAGAAATTTGAGAGAATGCTGGAAGTCTACCTCCTCCTTTTTAATAGGAAGGAAGGAAAGGATGGGACAACACTAGTAAGTAGGTTTTTGATTTGTAGGGAAAAGAATATTATTTTTCAACTGTGTTATAAAGTCATAATTATTATTGTTGAACCAAACATTCTATTCTATAACTGCTTCATTTGTTCCTATTCTTTTTGCTCTTCTCTTTGAAACAAATGAAGGTAGAAAAAAAAGAAGTAGGCATTGAGGGAGAGATTGAAGAAAAGGGGATGATAGATAATAAATGTATCATTTAAAACCTCCTGAAGTCGATGACATCCTCAATGTGCCAGGTGCCAATGTATATGGGTATTTGGGGTACAGAATTAAGAAGATGTCCTAAATGAAAAAAATGGGATTCAATTTTTTGATACATTGTGCAATGGCTTGAAATTATGACTTAAAGGCCAGGGAACAGTGCAAATATTTCCTACTTAGTAAAGTTGAAGGCTCAGATTTTGAAATTGCACTATATAAGATTGGAAAGATGGCCATATTATTTAAAACTGGGATGAGATAGATATTCTGTAGACTGGTGTTTTGCAAACCTTTTTTTCAACATTTGACCCCTTCATTCAAACAAAATCTCAAATAGAATCCCAATATAAAGAAAAGAGAAAAGAGGAACTTTGGTGGAAGCTGGTGGCATATAGGCCAGAGCCATAGGCTCTACCTTCTTATCTTTGCCCTACTCCAAGACACTCGAAGCCACTTTTCAACTCTAAAAAGCATTTTACATGGTTATTGCTAATAATAACAAACCTTAAAAACCTTTCTTTCTTACTGATTTGTGTAAAAGCACATGGTAAACCAAGTAGTACCGAAAGATGTACAGTGAAAAACAATTCTCCCATGTCATATTCCAACTCTCCAGTTCCTCTGCCTAAAAGTAATCACACTGACCAGATTCTTGAATAGTTTTCCAGAATATTCTATGAGCATGAAGGCATGAGAATATATTACAGGGATGTTCTACAATTTAACAATTCTTAATTGCTGGAAATTTATATTTTTAAGAATATTTTGCAATTATACTGTTGCAATAAATATCCTTTACATATATCTTTAACCATATGTGAGAATATATTGCTAGGAAAAATTGCATTGAGGATTTTTGAGAAGGAAAATGATAAATTTTTTTATTTTCCAAGGGTGGGCATCGGGAATCGAACCCAGGTCTCCAGCATGGCAGGCAAGAACTCTGCCTGCTGAACCACCGTGGCCCGCCGTGAAAAACATTTTTGAATTTATATTTACAATTTCTTGTCCTCATTTTGTTCTTCGAGAAGAATGTACTTTTCCCTATGCTAGTTCTGCTTTTCCCCACTGAAGGGGAATTTTTATTCTAGTTCATAACATGTAGTACATAATTTCTTTGTTTCTTGGGCTTCTGAGAGTGTGGTTATCTCGCAGAGATGATTGTTATCCGACTTTATTTTCTCAGTCTCTTAGACATCAGTTGATATCCAGACATGTCTTAGATATTCCAGTTAATTTTAATTGTGATTCTTAGTTAAGCAAAGGTTTAGGTCTATTTGCTTATTCTTGGGGCTCTGGCATTTGTGATGAATGAATTGGTTAACCATGCATTATCTCTCTTTTTATCCTTCTAACCTTTTTATTCCTTTGGACATTTCTAAATCTAGTCAATATTTAAATTCTCGTAGACTATACCTGTGGGTTTAGTTCATCTATCCCTGTTAAATGTTGCTTAAATCTTCCCATAATATTATTTTACTTAATTTTTCATACGTCTTAGGATAGCACCTTCTCCACAGTTATTTCATAGTAAAGGAATACTTAATCTTTTGGATGAAAAAGAATACTCCCTGACTAGGTTATTTACTGAGTAGTACGAAAGCCAGTGTTCTACTGTTTGATTATTTTCTCATCATTAGGCCTCTGGGGTATAAATAAGATGAGTGAATTAAAAAATTTATTTTTTAATCTTTAGAAAAATATTTAATAGAAGTCTGTACTTTAGCTTCATATACTTTTGGATTGGGACTAGGCAATGGAAGGGGAAATAAAGAAATAGAGGAATTGTTGAATATTTTAATGCAACGGGAAGTGTTGTTTTTTTTTTTGGCTTGGTTTTGTTTTTTAACCATGAAGATTATAAAACTCTGATAGAGATTTGAAAGTTAGTTTAATTCAATCTCATCATTTTCCAGATGAAGAAACTAGTGTTTAGAGACGTGAAAAATTTGCTCCAGATCACTGGCTTGCATGCTAAGCACCTGATTACCAGCCTGCTTCAGTTTAGGAGTGTGATTAATTGTTTTACTGTTTACAGCGGTAAATTGAAATGTGTCAAGTGACATAAAGGGAATGGGTCCATTATATATATTCGTAAATTAAACCACAATATACATTACTATATGTAATACCTTGAAATAACTGTGTTTCAAAAAATGTTAGATAAGCAAATCTTGTAAATAGAATCATGTTCTTACTGACATATTGAAAGAACAATTTTATCTGCTACCTAGAAAGATATGTCTGATTTAGCTTCTATTTCTCAAAATCCCTTCATAGAACATTTTTTGCTTGTTGCTTGGTTTTTGTTTTTGCTTTGCTATTTAATGTCTTTTTTTATTAGAGAAATCATAAGTTTACAAAAAAAAATGCGTAAAAATACAGCATTCCCATATGCAACCCTATTATTAACAACTTGCATTATTGTGGTACAAAATCATATTATTTGTTATAATTGATGAAAGTGCATGTTTATAATTGTCCTATTGTAATCCATGGTTTACATTAGGGTTCATTGTGTGGTACAGTCCTGTTTTTGGTTTTGCTTTTTAAATTTTTATTCTAATATATATTATACAACCTAAAATTTCCTTTTAACCACATTCTAATATTTATAATTCAGTGCTGTTAATTACATTCACGATGTGGGCTACCATCTCTGCTATCCATTACCAAAACTATTCCATTACCTCTAATAGAAAATGTACAATTTAAGCGTTAAATATCTCTTAATGTTTATTTGTTTAAATATTCCAATGCCTGTAAGTTACATTTAGAAATGGGTGTATGAAAGTCGGAGTCTTATAAAATAATGGACTTCTAAAGCCTACTGTAAGTGTTCCCTCAAAATCAAAAGGAGCACGTATGATTATCTCCTGATATTCTCCTGACACTATATTTTCCTAGAGGTTACATTGAAAAGGAAAAGGAAAAGAGAACTTTTAGTATGTTTAGCACAAGTAAAGGTATTCTTTAAGAAAGTTACTTGCAGGAGAAATATCTAATTCTATTTTTACATGTACTTTCTGAATCTTCAGTCTATTCTTTAGTTATGTTGTCATTGTTAAAAGTATTTTTGCAACTGAAACACAGGGAGCTGATTTATACATTTCTAGCCAACATGTCTTACCTTTCCATGTTTGTACCTGATCAGGTTTACACCTGCCAGCTATCAGTGTTCATAAACAATATGCTACACAGAAAAGAACATTTAAAATGCATGAATTTAAACAGTACTATTATTAACAACTGATCATTGGATCTTTTTGTACTTATATAAAATCACCATGAAGAAAGTTCTTTGTGGTCTGTATTTTCATAAATTCTGATTTTTGTCTGTTTTCAGAATTGTTATAGGTAAATATCATCTTAATAAAATACAGTATAGTTTATAATACTCAATATTGAGTGAGCCTTATGATATGTGTTAACTGCCTATCATTAATCAGTTTTTAAATAATTAGGACAAAATGTAAAATATCAGATAGACTCTAGATGTATGCTGCCACAAAGGATATGCTTGCATATTTTGTATTATTACAGTGGCTTTGCATTATCAAAAATCAGCTTGAATCATCATTTTATTATAGTTATGTTAAATTACTTAAAAGAGAGTTGTGATTAATTGAATTCCAGACAGTTTTTGATACTTTCGATCAGAGTTTCTCAGCTTTGGCACTATCAACATTTTAGACCAGGTAATTCTCTTTTGTAGGGTTCTCTCCTGTGTGTTATTGCAGCATTCCTGGCCTCTACTCATTCAATTATAGCAGCGCTCTCTCATTGTGACAATAAAAAATGTCTGCAGTTATTGCCACATATTCCCTGGGTAGATGAAGAGTGGCGAAAGGTGTTAAAAATCTCTCTGGTTGAGAACTGTTGCTTTAGATTTTGGGAAAGATTTATAATGAATCATAAATAATTGATCATAAATCAGTGATTTGATGATCATAAATGATCATCCCTTTATCATTTTCTGCCATTGTTTACATGAACAGATTTTTTTTTTTTTTTTTTTTTTTTTAGTGTGTGGTTTGTTAATTTTCAATTGTGGTCATCTTTACCCTACCTGGTTAACTTTAGAAATGAAGAATTCTGAAGTTGTATATAAATTATAACCTTATGAATGACTGTAAGCCAATACATGTACCTACTAATTGATATCCTTCTAAAGGTCGGTGTGCTTTGGGTGGAGGAGTCATGTTATTATAGTCTTCATTTTGATCTTGTGGTATTGGGGATGTTTTTGTCCACAAAGAATCACTTGATTGGTGGTGGTTTGGAATTGCAGGATAAGGTTGGTCAGAATGTGAGGCTGCTGTAGGAGTGCAATTATAAGAATGTATATTCTGGTCAAAACAGAAATCTGGGAGTGATGGTTCTTGAAAACCCAAACATTTTATGCTAATGAAAAATATTTTTCTTAAATGATCTGAATAAGTCAGTTTCTATTTGTTTTTAACATAGTGTGCTTGAAAAATGAATAGTATCTCATGATAAAGTAATTTAATTTGTCAACTGAAAATTAATATATTAATTTTTCATCATATTTGTATTCCAGCATAAATTGAAAACTTTAAGGGAAAACACCATATCATCAGCTTTAATTCTTAAAACAAAGTCTGTCTGGATAAAAAATTTGCTCCATGCCAAACATATACATAACCTATAAATATACATAACTCTTAAATATTCATGTTGACAGGAGTAATCTAAAACTACTTTAGGTTGTCTTTTACTGCCACACGTACATATGGGTAATTATACATGCAGAGATTCATTCATTAAAAATAATATCTAATAATTATCAAATGCTAAGTACTTAGCCTTTTACATGCATTACCTCATTTAATTCTCCCAACTATATATTATCTTCATATTACTCATGAGAAAATTGAGAGTTCGAAGATGTTACATAATTTACTCAAGGTCATAACTAATAAGCTCCAGATTTAGTTTTTGAACCCAGATAGCATCTATCATCAAAATGTCTCACCAGCACAATCTAATCCTATCCATTCCTTTAAGGTTTTGGTTTATAATCTGCAACCCCAGTGAAAATGTATTTCTTGAGTGCTTATTATGTGCCAGATTTTATTATACCTTTTTATTTTTAAATAATTTTATACTTTGAAAGCAGTTACAAAAATGTTAGTAATTATAATTAGTATAATTAGTATAATGCAAACAACTCCTCAAATATATAGTAATTATAAACTAATATACAATTTTAAAAATTTAAAAACAAAACAGCTGTATAATGATAGTGACTAAATGTACAAATTTTAAAAATGTTTTTTGCGTGAGAAAGAACAAAGGAATGTCATTACTGCAGGGTGCGGAAAATAGATGGTAATTAATATTTTAAAATTTTACTTATGTGTGAGACTAAAGCAAAAAAATGTTTATTTGGTTCAAAATTTTTATTTTGACTAGTGCATTTCCCAATATAACTAATTTAGACAGTTTAATTGAACACTATGAGTACATGGAAGCTTGAGTAGGATATGAGATTTTGTTGGTTTGTCCAAAGTTATGCCCTGATAAATCCCAGAGTGATTTGAGCAGTGAATAAAAAAGTATTTGCAAAGTCCCCTTCGGGGAATGGTGAGAAAGGAGGAAAATTCAGCTTTTCCAAGTTGAATTCTTGATATTCTCACAAGAATTGCGGACAACCAAAGCTACAGGCGGAGCCCCCAATCTCGGGGTTTGTTCATATGAAACTTACCCCCACAAAGAATAGGCCAAGCCTACTTAAAATTAGGCCTTAGAGTCACCCCCAAGAGAACCTCTTTTGTTGCTCAGATGTGCCTCTTTCTCCAGCCAGCACAACAAGCAAACTCACCACCCTCCCCCTGACTACGTGGGACATGACACCCAGGGGTGTGGACCTTCCTGGCAGCGTGGGACAGAAATCCTAGAATGAACTGAGACTCAGCATCAAGGGATTGAGAAACTTTCTCGACTAAAAGAGGGAAGAAAGAGTGAAATGAAACAAAATAAAGTGTCAATGGCTGAGAGATTCCAAACAGAGTCGAGAGGTTATCCTGGAGGTTATTCTTACGCATTAAATAGATATCACCTTGTTAGTCAAGATGTAACAGAGAGGCTGGAGGAAGTGCCTAAAAATGTAGAGTTGTGTTCCAGTAGCCATGTTTCTTGAAGATGAATGTATAATGATACAGCTTTCACAGTGTGACTGTGTGATTATGAAAACCTTGTGTCTGATGCTCCTTTTATCTACCTTATCAACAGACAAGTAAAACATATGGAATGAAACTAAATAATAGGGGGAACAAATGCTAAAATAAATTTAGATTGAAATGCTGGTGATCATGAAAGGGAGGGGTAAGGAATATGGTATGTATGAATTTTTTTCTGTTTTCTTTTTCTGAATAGATGTAAATGCTCCAAGAAAGAATCATAATAATGAATATGCAACTATGTGATGATATTGTGAATTACTGATTATATATGTAGAGTGGAATGATCAAAAGTTAAGAATGTTTGCATTTGTCTGGTGTTTTTTGGTATTTTTTTAAAAATTTAAAAATTAATTTAAAAAATCAGTCAAAGCTTGGCAACTAATAAAAAACAAAACAATTAGCATTGGTACATTACTTTTATCTAAACAAAGATCTTACAAGTATTTGACCAGTTTTTCTATTAATATCCTTTTTCTGTTCCAGGTTCTAATCCAGGATCCCACACTCCATTTAGCTAGTATATCTCCTTAATGTCCTCTAATATCTGGCAGTTCCTCAGTTGTTTCTTTTTTTCATGACCTTGACAGTTTTGATGGATACTAAATCAGTTATTTGAATATCTTCTTCTTAATTTGTGTTTCTCTGATATTATCTCAACTGATGTTATTATGCTTTATTGGGAAGAATACCACAGAGGCAGTATGCCCATCAGAGGGTACATGATGTCAGTATGTCTTATTACAGGTGATATGGTTTATCCACATATAAAGTTTTTTTCCCCTTTTAATTAATAAATATTTGGAGGAGATCTAAAAAATGCAAATATCTTGTTTCTCCTTAAACTTTCACCAACTGATTTTAGCATACTTTGGTATGAGCATATTTTAAACTTTATTCTTTGAATAGTTCTTACAATATGGTGAACCAGTGGTTGTTTTGTAAATTATCCACAATTACAAAGATACTCATTGCCTCCTCACCCTTTTTTAAAAAATATTTTATTGAGATAGCTTCACAGTATTGTGAGTATATTGTGATCATTTTTAGAACATTTGCATCACTCCAGAAAAAGAAATAAGATGAGAAAAGAAAGAACTCATACATTCCTTACTCCTTACTTCTCCCTCCCATTGACCACCTGTATTTCATTTTTTTACTCCTTGTCCCCCTCTTATTATTTATTTATTTATTTAATCCTTATTTTTTAATCATCTGTCTATAGCCTGGATAAAAGGAGCATCAGACAGAAGGTTTTAATAATCACACAGTCACATTGTAAAAGTTATACAGCTATATGGTCATCTTCACAAAGCAAGGCAACTAGAACACAGCTCAGCAGTTTCAGGTACTTCCCTCTAGCCATTCCAATACACCATAAACTAAAAAGGGATATCTGTGTAATGTGGAAGAATAACTTCCAGGATAACCTCTCAAGTCTGTTTGAAACTTTATTTTGTCTCATTTCTCTCTTACCCCTTTTGGTCAAGAAGGCTTTCTTAATCCCATGATGTCAGGTCCTGGCTCATCCCCGGGAATCAGGTCCCACATTGCCAGGGAGATTTACACCCCTGGGAGTCATGCCCCCTATAAGGGGGTAGGCAATAAGTTCACCTGCAGAGTTGGCTTAGAGAGAGGCCTCCCCAGTTTTAAATTTCAAGTTAATTGCCAAGACTCATTCCAGAACTAAGCTTGCATTTTAGCGTGGGGACAATAGTAAATGCAATTTAAAATCAATAATACTTAAAGTTTTTTTTGAGAAGCCAACCCATTTTTAAATCAAGTATAAGATAATCATTCAAGAAAAACAAAGGCTAAAGTAACTTTGTTGAAGTTCTACAAAATAAAAAAAGGAATGCATAAGATGAGCATGAAGTAGTTGACTAAATTTTGGGTTACTAGAACTAATACATACCTAGTAAAATCTGGAAAATAAACTAACAAAATCACGGTTAATGAAGGAAAACAGTACTTTACGTGTAAGGAGAATACTTAGCAACTCTAAGAGTTCATACTGGCTAAAAATATGTATTTTAGAGGAAAATAGTTGGAATTTAAAATATATGAATAATGTGCACAGCAGCACCTTGAAGTAAAATGGCTACATAAACATAAGTTTTTAAAAGTTAAGCCACAATTCCCAATACCCACTAACATGAACAAAAAGAACCAAAACTAAAAGAGAAAATTGCACCTTATTGAAACTCTAAAAGGCCTCAACTTCATACTACACTCTAGTTCCACTTCTTGTTAGCAGGTTTAAATTTGATTTTATTTTTAGACAATGTTGTGATAAACAACCTTGTATATATTGCCTTACCTACTGATACTCTAAGAATAAATTCACCAAAGAAGAATTATATAACATCTAAGCGCGTGTGTGTGTTGTGTGTGTATATCTACATATAAAAATATATGTATTTTATATTACTAGCTACAAGCAAAGTGTATATGGGGCTACTTGTTTTTCTTTCTGGGCTTTCCTTATTTTAGTACCAAATGAATTATTATCAACAGAAAGAAATCTAGACTTCTAGCTTATTATCATATTAAAAAATGACTGTTACATATTATCATATGCCAGATATAAGCTAAAGTGCTTATTTATGTCACCAGATGATTTTTGCTATGGAATACAAAAGCAAATTTTTTTTAGAAGTCCATTGTTTTCTTTGAAATAATGTTAATACGTTTAAATAATACATTTAAGAATTTTTCTGAGACAATGAGGTTACCAGGTATAAAGAAAAATAACCTTTTTCTATCAATTCTATCATAGTAAAGGTTCAGCTTGTTTTTATATTTATGAAATGACTTATTGGTGAAAAGAGTTTGTAGACAAAGGTAACAGCCATGGGCCTTGCTGTCAGCCAGCCACATTTTGAGAGCTCATTAACAATGGTTTGACCAAAAATCTCCCCTTTAAAAATTAGTTCCAGGCACCCATCATTTACCGTGTTCCCCATGGTGAATACTGTAGGAATATGGACATTCATATCATAACAGTATCATAATCTGTGAAGGTGGTTGGCAGCAATACCAAAATATGAAGAGAGGTTTTTGAATTTTGGATGATTGGAAAGCTCATTGAAATGGTCTTACTGTTTCCAAGTGTCAACCTGATGTTGCCTTTGCCATATTTATCTATCTTATGAGAAAAGTCATCTACATACGTTATAGAGTCAATCAACATTTAAACATATGTTTTTAAATGAAATCAAACTACATTTCTTAGAAAGTGTATGGTAATTACATAAGTTCTAGAGATATTTCAAGATTCCATATAGATATTCTGTTCAGAAAACTCTGTTTAGTTAGATTATTTAAATAGTGAATGTTTACTTGTGACTTATCATAAGGTCATTCAAAGGTGATCAGTATTTTTTTTTTCTTTCTGTAGATTGTGGACTCCTTAAAGCAACTACATATTGCACAATTTCCTTGCTTAATTGTGGGATCAGTGAATGCATAAGTTTATAGTCTGAAGTTTTAAGATCAGCAAAAACTGTTGCAATAAAAGCAATGCAGCATTGTGTGCAGAACACCTGTGCAAATTAATATTTTTATAAATGATTTTGTCATTATAAATGTGTCGCAGTCGGCCATTTTGAGATCATAGTTCAAGGTAGACTTCAGTAAAAACTCTGAATGTATTTGCCTTTTGGGGGATTCACTGTACCAGTGATACTTAAGAACTACAGTCGATTTGCTGTCTGAGTTTAGAAGGCAGGGATGCAATCTATTCAAATGTGGTGATACTTTTCTTTTTTCATTAAGATAATTTGGGTATTGCAAGTGATAGACAGTGAGGTGGTCTAGGAAAAATAAGATGTTAATGTTTATTTTCCTAAGGTTGTGGCAACATTTATTTGTGTGAAATTATATTCAAAACACTATTAACTTTTTAAATAAGTAATTTATTTTTCATTGTGGTAAAATGTACATAACAAAAATCATTTTAACCATTTTAAGTGGACATTCTTTGACATTAAGTACATTGACAATGCCAGATAACTTCCTCCACTATTTCCAGGTTATTTTCATTATCCCAAACCACCACATTCCCCCTACTTCGACCCCTGAAATGAGTATTCTGCTTTCTGTCTCTGAATTTGCTTATTCTAAATATCTATATAAGAGAAATCATTCAGTATTTTACCTTTTGCAGCTGACTTATTTTACTGTACATTGTTTTAAAAATTCATGCTATATGGCATATACTACACTTTTTTTTACAACCAAATAATAATATTCCATTGTATGTATATACTATGTTTTGTATATCAGTTCATCTGTTGTTGGACACTTGAGTTGCTTCCATCTGTGGAATATTCTGAATAATGCTGCAATGAACATTTGTTTAAAATACCTAGCCAATTCCCTGATTTCAAGTCTTTTGGGTATATACCTAGGCATAGAATTCCTAGGTCATATGGTAATTCTGTTTAATTATCTAAGGAATCGCCAAATTGTTTTCCACAGTGGCTGCATATTTTACATCCCCACCAACAATATATGAATGCTGCTATTTCTCTATATCCTAACCATCACTTATTTTTACTTTTTTTTTTACTAGTAGCCATCCTGAGTGTGAAATGATATCTCACTGTAGCGTTAATTTTTATTTCTTTAATGGCTAATGATGTTGAGCATGTTTTCATATGCTTATTGACCATTTTGATGTGTTCTTTGGGAAGAAGCCTATTGAAATACTTAACTTGTATTTTAATTGGTTTATTGTCTTATTGTTGAATTGGTTGTAGAAATTCTTTAAATATTGCTGATATTAAAACCTTATCAAATATATGGTCTTAAACTAGAAGCAACCTATTTTGACTAGTACCAACCCAGTTTCAGTAATAAGGAAACTCTCTATTCCTGTATATCTCTGTCCCGCCCCCTTTATATTGTTACTGGCTCAGGTGACCACTTTATAAACTGTACATCTGTTGGTATAGATTTAAAATATTGTTTTACACATTTTCCTGTTAAATCATATAATGGAGAAAAGAGCACTTATGTATCAAAAGTACAATAATATAGGACTTCATATTTATCTATATAATTACTTTTACCAGTGTAATTTATTTTTCTTATGCCTTCATGTTACTGTCTACAGTTCTTTTATTTCAGCCCAAAAGGGAACCTTTAGCATTTCTAATAGAGCAGATCTTCGGAAAATCAACCTTTTCAGCTTTTGCTTATCTATAAATGTCCTGATCTCCTTCATTTTTTTTTCTCACCATGTTTCTTTCTTTCTTTTCCTACAATCTATACACATGGGACCACTGAAGCTACTGATTGGGCAAGAGAAAGCCTCTGGCCATGCTCATAAAACACGCAAACAGATAATAAGCTGTTTTTATTTTTTAAATAAAGATATAAAGTTAAGACCATTGCTCCATTTTCCACAACCCTAGAAATTTGAATTTTGTTTAACTTTGAAATGTCTTCTTTTTTCTTTAAGTTTTTTATTGTATAGTAACATATATACAAAGCAAAGAAATAAGAAAGCAATAGTTTTCAAAGCACTCTTCAACAAGTAGTTACAAGACAGATCCCAGAGTTTGTCATGGGCATACAACCCTCTCAGATTTTTCCTTCTAGCTGCACTGGAACGTAGGAGACTAGAAGGCTTAAATATTTTTTTATCACCACAATCGACTTTTTCTTTCTTTTGAAAAATAACATATATGGCAATAAATTTCAAAGTACAGCACCACAGTTATTTGTAGAACGTATTTCAGAGATTGCGTGGGTTAAAATTACACAATTTCAGGATTTTACTTCTGGGTGCTCTAAGATACCGGAGACTAAAAGAGATATCAATTTAATGATTCAGCAGTCATATTCATTTGTTAAATCCTATTTTCTCTGTATAACTGCACCATCATCTTTCATTTTTCTGTCTCTCTCTTTAGGGTTATTTGGGCTATGGCCATTCTAAATTTTTTATTTTGGAAGAGTCTGTCAGTAATATGGGGTAGGAAGATGGAACTAGCTGATGTTCTGGAGAGGCTAGACCCTCTTGGTTTTAAGACTTATTGGGGCCAGGGACTCATCTGGAGGTTGTAGGTTTTAGGAAAGTTACGCTAGTGCAAAGACCCTTGTGGAATCTTATATATTGCCCTAGATGTTGTTTAGGATTGGATGGAATGGTCCTGGTTGGGGTTTGGCAGGTTATGATAGGTAGCAATGTCTAACTGAAGTCTGTGTAAGAACACCCTCCAATGTAGCCTCTCGACTCTATTTGAACCCTCTCTCCCACTGATACTTTATTAGTTACACATCTTTTCCCCCTTTTGGTCAGGATGTAATTGTTGATCCCATGGTGCCAGGGCCAGATTCATCCCTGGGAGTCATCTCCCACTTCGCCAAGGAGACTTTCAACCCTGTTTGTTATATCCCATGTAGGGGAAAAGGCAACGATTTCACTTGCAGAGTTGGGTTTAAGAGAGAGTGAGGCCACATCTAAGCAACAAAAGAGGCCCTCTAGAAGTAACTCTTAGGCATACTTATAGGTAGGCTAAGCTTCTCCACTACCTACATAAACATCACAAGAGTAAGCCTCAACATCAAGGGCATGGCCTATTGATTTGGGTGTTCCTAAAGTTTGACACAGTAGCAGTAAAGTTTAATACTTCCATATTTTTTCTCCCATCCCTCAAGGGACTGTGCCAATACTTTTTGATTATCTGTTTAATATACTCCAGGATGTATCCAGGCATTACATTAGGCTATACAGGATTAAAGGACTTCTTTCTTATTCTGGGCTCCCTGTGTTTCAGTTGTTCAAATGAGCTAGATTATGTGCTACAGAAAATTTCAGTTCCAGAAGAAACAAAGAAAAACAAAGAAAGCTTTCTTCATTTGGTCTCAAAGAGTATGTGTGTTTCTAAAATATAAACATTGTCTTCCTTACCCTGTGTTCTGAATTACTTTAATCCCAATCTGATAGACTTCATTCTTATTTCTAAATATCAGATTATATGTGTGTGTGTGTGTGTGTTTATATATATATATATATATAAAACAGGTTCTTGAAATCCAGAAATAATAATTACCAATCCAAACTAAATGTCTCTACTATAAAAGCTTACAATCTAGGCCCCTATTTCCTTGTAATCATTTTCTAGAGGAGGCCATATCATTTTTGTTTTTTTGTTTCTGACTTATTTTACCTCACCAAATGTCCCACACCTCATTCACATTGTTGCTTGCCTCTTGACTTCATTCCTTTTTGTAGCAGCACAACATTCATTCATAAGTATGCACCATAATTCACCAATTTACTTCTCAGTCAGTGTATCCTTTTACCACCTGCGTTCATAAGGCATCATGTATGGTGCCCAAAGTCCACAGTCCATCAACTCTCTCAATTTTAGATAATTTCATTGTTCCCAAGAGAAAGAAAACCAATAAATACAACCTCATCAAATAGGAAATCTAAACCTCCTCTTAACTCTCGTCCCTCCCCACATTGTTTACCTCTGCTATTGCTGTGGTAATGCTGATGCTTTCCTTTTAAACAGAGTCCATAGACATGACATCCAGGGGTGAAAGGCTCCCTGGTGACGTGGGAGAGGACTCCCAGGGATGAATCCAGACCTGGCACCATGGGATCAACAATTACATCCTGAACAAATGAGGGGAAAGAAGTGTAATTAATAAAGTATCAGTGGCAGAGCAACTCAATTCAAATAGAGTTGAGAGGCTCCTCTGGAAGTTGCTCTTATGCATGCTTCAGGTAGACCTTGCTACCCGTCATAACCTGGCAACCCCCAACCAGGACCATTCCAACCAATCCTAAAGAACACCTATGGAGATTTATAAGATTTCACAAGGATTTGACGCACTAGAGTAACTTGGCAAAAACCTTCAACCTCCAAATGGGTCCCTGGTCCAGATAAGTCCTGAAACCTAGCCCATCCTCTCCAGAACATCAGCTAGTTCCATCTCCCTACCCCATATTAGTAACAGACCCTTCCAATATAAAAAAATTTAGAATTGCCATAGCCCAAACAACTCCAGTGAGAGGTATGGAAAGATCAAAGGTGATGGTGGAATTATACATAGAAGATAGGACTTAACAAATGAATATGAATGCTGAATCATTACATTGATACCTCTTTTGTTCAGCTCTTCTGGGTATATACCAAGTATTGCTGGGTCATAGGGCAACTCAATATTTAGTTTCCTAATGAGCTGCCAAACAGTCTTCCATAGTGACTGTGCCATTATACATTCCCACCAGCAATGCACGAGTGTTGCAATTTCTCAACATCCTCTCCAACATGTATAGTTTCCTGTTTTTCTAATAGCAGTCATTCTTATAGATGCAAGGTGGTATCTCATTGTAATTTTGATCTGCATTTCCCTTATAAACAGTGAAAATGAACATCTCTTCATGTGCTTTTGAGCCATCTGTATTTACTCTTTGGAAAAATACCTATTTATATCTCTAGCCCATTTTATAATTGGGTTGTGTGTTCTTTTGTTGTTGAGTTGTATGATTTCTTTGTGTATACAGGATATCAAATCTTTGTCTGGCTAGTTTCCGGAATGTGATATACTAAAAACAGAATGGCTTCAAAGAGGAATTTTATTAAGTTGCAATTTACAGTTCTAAGGCCATGAAAATTACCCAATTAAACCAATCCTATAAAAATGTCCAAATTAAGGCACCAAGAAGGGGTTATCTTCACTCAAGAAAGACCAATGCAGTTATGGGTTTCTCTCTTATCTGGAAAGCACACAGTGAATATGGCAACATCTGCTAGCTTCTCTCCAGGCTTCTTGTTTCATGAAGTTCCCCCAGAGACATATTCCTTCTTCATCTTCAATGGTCTCTGGCTGCTTGGACTCTCGTGGTTTTGTGGCTGTGTTCAAAATGTTTCCCTATTTTAATTTATTTTGTTTATTAAACATACCAACATATAAACGCAAACATTCTTACCATATGATCATTCCATTCTACATATATAATCAATAATTCACATCATCACATAGTTGTGTGTTCATCATCCTGATCATTTCTTAGAACATTTGCATCAATTCAGAAAAAGAAATAAAAAGAAAACAGAAAAAAAATCATACATACTATACCCCATACCCCTCCCTTTCATTGATCACTAGCATTTCAATCTACTAAATTTATTTTAAAATTTGATCCCCAATTATGTACTTATTAACAATCCATATGTTTTACTTATCTGTACATAAGGTAGATAAAAGAAGCATCAGACACATGGTTTTCACAGTCACACAGTCACATTGCGAAAGCTATATCATTATAGAATCATCTTCAAGAAACATGGCTACTGGAACACTGCTCTACATTTTCAGGCAATTCTCTCCAGCCTCTCCATTACACCTTAACTAAAAAGATGATATCTGTTTAATGCATAAGAATAACTTCCAGGATAAACTCTCGACTCTGTTTGGCATCCCTCCGCCATTGACACTTTATTTATTTATTTTTTCATTTTAAAACAGTTTTATTCACACATCATAAATCCAACCTAAGTAAAAAAATCAATGGTTCCCAGTATGATCATATAGCCATGGCTTCACCACCACAATCTATATGAGGACATTTCCATTTCTTCCACAAAGAATCCCATACCCCTCCCCAATTTCCTTTATTTATTTACATATAATTTTGATATATTGCCTTTGTTACTTTCAACGGAAGCATATTATAATGTTACTGTTAACTATAGAATCTAGTTGGTCTGGATTGATTTTTCCCTGTATACTATCCCATTTTTCAACATCTTGAAATGTTTTCATTCATTCTCCCTCATGCAAAAACATTCTTATATTTGACCATTTAATCACCATCATTTTTCATTCTAGGCATTGCTAAGTTATATCATCACAGTCCTTATCCTCTGTTTTTCCTTCTGGTGTCATATATGCCCCTACAATCCTCCCTCAACCATATTCACACTCAGCTTCATTCAGTGTACTTACATTATGCTACCATCAGATAGTATTATGCTGTACATTTCTGGATCTTTAAAATCATTGCAGTTTAACATTCCATATTCCTTTATCATCAAATACCCAGTCTCTACCCTCTTGCTATCTCCTGATAACCTGTATTCTTAGCTTTAACTCTCAAAGTTCATGCATTAATGCTAGTTCATATTAATGAAACCATACACTATTTGTACTTTTGCTTCTGGCTAGTTTCACGCTGCATAATGTTCTCAGGACTCATCTACATTCTTACATGCTTCATGACTTCATTGTGTCTTTAAGTTGCATAATATTCCATCAGAAAATGGTATATCCTGCTGTTGTGGGGTGTAACGTTCTATAAATGTCTGTTAAGTCTAGCTTCATGTATTGTATTATTCAAATTCTCTGTTTCTTTTTTGATCTTCTGTCTAGATGTTCTGTCTATTGATGAGAGTGGGGAATTGAAGTCTCCAACTATTATGGTAGATGTGTCTCTTTCTCTATTCAATGTCTGCCTCATATAATTTGCAGCATTCTGGCTCAGTGCATAAATATTTATGATTTTTATGTCTACTTTTGAAATGTTCCTTTTATAAATGCATAATGTACTTCTTTGACTCTTTTAACTGTTTTATACTTGAAGTCTAATTTGTTGGATATTAATATAGCTGCTCCTGCTCTTTTCTGATTGTTATTTGCATGAAATATCTTTTTCCCAACCTTTCACTTTCAACCTATATTTACCTTTGAGTCTAAGATGCATTTCCTGTACACAGCATATAGGTGGGTCCTGTTTTTTAATCCATTCTGCCAGTCTCTGTCTTTTGATTGGGGAGTTTAATCCATTAACATTTAATGTTATTTCTGTGCAGGCAGTACTTTCTTCCACCATTTTGCCTTTCAGATTTTATATGTCATATCTAATTTTTCTTCTTTTTACCTTTACTGATAGTCTTCATTTCTATATTCTTCTCCAGACCTCTCTCTCCTGACTTTTTGCATCTGTCTCCAGTGCTCCCTTTAGTATTTCTTGCAGAGCTAGTCTCTTGGTCACAAATTCTCTCCGTGATTTTTTCATCTGAAAATGTTTTAATTTCTCCCTCATTTTTGAAGGACAATTTTGCTGAATGTAGAATTCTTGGTTAGCAGTTTTTCTCTTTTAGTAATTTAAATATATCATCCCACTGTCTACTTGACTCCATGGTTTCTGCTGAGAAATCTATGCATAGTCTTATTGGGCTTCCTTTATATGTGATGGATTGCTTTTCTCTTGCTGCTTTCAAGATTCTGTCTTTCTCTTTGACATTTGACATTCTGATTAGTAAGTATCTTGGAGTACGTGTATTTGGATCAGTTCTGTTTGAGGTACACTGCACTTCTTGGATCTGTAATTTTAGGTCTTTCATAGGAGTTGGGAACTTTTCAGTGATAATTTCCTCCATTAGTTTTTCTCCTACTTTTCCCTTCTCTTCTCCTTCTGGGATACCCACAACATGTACATTCATGCACTTCATGTTGTCATTCAGCTCCCTGATTTCCCTGCTCATATTTTTCCATTCTTTTCCCTATATTTTCTTTTGCTTGTCAGATTTCAGATGTTCCATCCTCCAGTTCACTAATCCTATCTTCTGCCTCTTGAAATCTTACATTGTAGGTTTCCATTGTTTTTTTCATCTCTTCTACTGAGCCTTTCATTCCCATAAGTTCTGTGATTTGTTTTTTTTTAGGCTTTCAATTTCTTCCTTCTGTTCATTCCTTGCCTTCTTTATATCTTCCTTCAATTCATTAATTTGGTTTTTGATGAGGTTTTCCATGTCTGTTTGAACATTCTGAATTAATTATTTCAACTCCTGTATCTCATTTGAATTATTGGTTTACTCCTTTGACTGGGCCGTATCTTCAATTTTTGTAGTATGATTGGTTATTTTTTACTGGCATCTAGGCATTTAATTACTTTAATTAAGTTTATTCTGGAGATGTTTCTTTTTTTTAATCTAGGATTGTCTTGCTGGATGACTTTGTTGTCTACCTCTTCTCTGACATTCCATTCAGCTTATTCTGTACCTCTAGTTTAGGTTTTGTTTAACAGATCAGAATTTTTCAGTTCTTGTTTTCTTGTTCCTTGCCCTGCCTGTATGATGCCCTTTTCTCCCCTTAGGAGTGTCTCTTTAGGTATTATAGACCCCAGCCAGATTTTCCCAGATCAAAATGGCCTCCTCTCGCGAGGGAACAGCCACCTGAGTCAGATTTCCCTGAGGGTGAGACCCAGCAGGTTGAAAGGCTTTCCTATGAAGTCTCTGGACTCTGCCTTTTTCCTATGCTGCCCAGTATTTGGCATTTTTTTGCTTGAAGGTCCAACCAGCATAAGATGATGTGGTACCTTTAACTTCAACAGACTCGCCCCTCTGGGGGCTTGGTTGAGACAGAGGAGAGATTGTAGGCTGGCTTTAATTGCTTCACTTTTCCAGACCCTGGAGTCTGAATTCCTTGAGGGAGGGATGCCACCTGAGCTGGCCCCACCTATCTCCTGGGGAAGGCACAGGCTCCAGACAAACATTTATTCTCAATTGTGCCTATGACTGGGGCAGCTATAGCTGGAGAGGCCTTGCAGTTATATCCAAAAAATAGTCAAACCATAGAAGCACAGTCACAAAAATGAAAGAAAAATCTCCCTCCTTTCCTTCAGGGCCCAGACCTTTTCAAATCCAATAAAAAACCTGTTTTTTGTTTTGTTTTGTTTTCCTTTTTTTCTTTTTCTATCAACCCTGCCCCATCTGTGCTTTGGCAAAAACCAGCAACCTCTGCTTTCAGTTGAGGTTCAGCTTTGCTGCCTGCCACAGAATTGTGGGATAGTATGTGGTAGTGGCTGCACAGAGGGTGGAAATCACTTATATTTTCTGCAGTTTACCAATCTTTTCCTTCACCTCCTCTCCAGATGCTTCACCACAGTTTTCCACTAGATGCCAGAGTTTCAAAATAGGTGATTCAAACAGATCCTGCCAGTTCAATAGTTGTTTTCAGGGATGGAGTGATTCCTGGATCTTCCTATCCTACCATCTTCCCACTACTAACTTTTTTTTTTTTACAAAGAAAACACTGCAAGTCTATTAGGAAAGCTTTGGTATATTTAGCATTAAATTTATTTCATAAACTGGTATTTTTTAATTATAGTTTTTATTTTTTCTGTATTTTACCTTTCTGAAGAACACATATTTCTAATTGTATTTCATATTTTGAAATAGTATAGGGCAGTGCAGCGGTGGCTCAGTGGCAGAATTCTCGTCTGCCATGTCAGAGACCTGGGTTTGATTCCCGGAGTCTGCCCATGACAAAAAAAAAATAGTATATCTAAATAATTGGTTTATTAAATAGTTTATTCCTTCAAATAAGTCCATTAAAATGAGAATTAACATTCTTTTACCCTGTTATAGATATGGAGTCTGGAGAACGGTTACCATCCTCAACAGCCTCTTCTACTACACCAACTTCATCTTCTACACCTTCTGTGGCTTCAGCTGTTTCAAAAGGTAGCCTTTCCACTGGAGCTGCTTCCATCAGCTCTACAATCAACCCATGTGGTGAATATCCTTTATTACCTGAATTTTTAAAAGATATCCTCTTCATAATTTGCATTCAAAGTGTTAAGTGAATGATAACAAAATGTTCTCATTGCTTTGTTTACTTGTTAAAGAATGATGAGTTTAAACATATGGTCTCTCTGCTTCTTCTGGATTTTATCAGCACACTGGGGTAGCACTGATTATTCCATGCTTATTAGAAGTTATTTTTGAGAGTTCTACTTTTATGTCTCAATTTTGTGTGACTATTTTAATTAATAAATTAATAAATATCAGGTCTTCTTTAAACAGTAGGACCATGAAAGAGTTAAGAAATAAAGTGTCTTGGTTGTTAGATAAGAAACCTGTCCTTTACCCTGAATTTGCTATCTAATATTTGAAATTGTGGTCTCGAAGCTGTAAGTACCATAGTACACAGATGTTTGTTAAGTTGGATCATTTATTTGATGAAAAGTGTTTAGAAAAGTCAGAACAAAACAAGTTTCTCTGGCTTGTAGGATGACATGAACAAAGTTTATAGTACTAAAAAGAGAGCTATGCTTCCTAAGTGAAAATATCGTCAATTTTGATTCATGTTGTAGAAAGTATTTTTAATTACCCCTCAAAATCACTCTTTGCCCTTTTTAGACATGTTTACTAAAACACATCCTTTTTTAAACGTAAACTTCCTTTGTCATTAGGAAGCTTTGAACCTTAATTTTTTAACGTTATGTATCGTTTCATGTGTTTATAAATAGTAAAACTCAAGTATTTCATTTTTTCAAAATTAGATTTGTAATTTTGTATAACCAAACTGCATGAGTATGAAATATGTGCTTAAAATAACCCTAGCAAATTATCAGATTTATATATTTTCAATTATTTTGTTTTGTAAAAACATCAATATGATACAATAGAACAATTTTCTAAACTAGTATTAGTGATTATAAAATAACTATGGGATAATATGCAATCTTTTTAAATTTTTTTATTAGATAAATTGTGGGCTTACAGAACAATCATGCATAAAATACATTATTCCTATCTATCACTCTTTTAACACCTTTCTTTGGTGTAGTATATTTGTTACAATTTATAAAAGCACATTTTTATCATTATACTATTATACATAGTTCATGATTTAACTTAGGGTTCACTGTTTGTGTAGTGAAGTTTCATGGACTTTTAAAAAAACATTTATTGTTACCATTTCCTAACATTTCCCCTTTTACCCACATTCGGATATATATTTCCATGCTATTAATTACATTCAAAATATTGCACTGCCATCATCACGAAAACATTTCTATCATTCACCATAGGAACTAATTCCGGTTTGCTAAAGTTTCCAGAATACCAGAAATGGATCAGCTTTTACAAAGGGGGATTTATTTGGTTACAAATGTACAGTTCTGAGGCCATGAAAATTTCCAAATTAAGGCTTTCAGAGAAAGATACCTTGACTTTGAAGATGGGTTGATAGGATCTGGTGTTACTCATGGGAAGGCACTTGGTAACGTCTTTTGGCCCTTCTCTCCAAAATGTCTCTGAGCTTCTGGGTGGCCTTCCCTCCTGGGGCAGTTCTATCTCTGAGTGCTCTCCATAATGTTTCTGCCTCTTATTCTCTCATAAAGGACTCTAGTAAAGATGATTAATTAAGACCTACCCTGAATTTGGTGGGTCAAAAGGCACCACCGAATAATAGGTCTGTACCTACAAGATTGGATTAAAAGAACATAGGCATTTCTGGGGGACATTACAGATTTAAACCAGTGCAGAACTCTGCACTTTTAAGCCTTAATTCCCTATTCCCTATCCCTACCCTGTCCGCAGGCAACCTCTATTCTGAGTCTGCGACTTTCCTTATTTTAATTATTTTGTATCGGTGAGATCATACAATATTTTTTCTGATTTTGTCTGATTTTGTTTATTTCACTCCACCTGTCTTCAAGATCTATTCATGTTGCTGGATGTATCATAAATTCATTCCTTTTTATGGCTAAATAATACTCCACTGTATCTATATACTACAATTTGTTTCTCCATTCATCAGTTGGTGGATGCATAGGTTATTTCTATCTTTTGATACTTATGAATAATGACTCTATGAAGATCAGTGTGCAGATATCTCTTTATGCCCCTGCTTTCAATACCTTGAAGGTAGGATTCCTGGGTCATATAATAATACTGTACTTAACTTTCTCAGGAACTGCTAAACTGTCTTCCACAGTAATTGGACCATTTTATATTGCCACCAGCAATGAATGAGTGTTCCTATTTCTCTTCATCTTCTCCAACATTTGTAATTTCATATTTAAAAAAAATAGTTGTAATTTTAGTGGGTGCAAAATGGTATCTCATTGTGGTTTTGATTTGCATTTCTCTGATGGATAATAATGTTGATCATCTTTTCATATGGTACTTGGCCATTTGTATACCTTCTTTGGAGAAATATCTGTTCAACACTTTTGCCCATTTTTTAGTTAGGTTATTTTGTCTTTTTTGTTGTTATGTTGAAGGATTTCCTTATATTTTCAGGATATTAAAACCTTATAGGATATGTGATTTGCTAATATTTTTTGCCCATTATGCATGTTGTCATTTTACTTTCATAATAAAGTCCTTTGTGGCACAAAAGTTCTAAATTTTGATGAGGTCCTATTTATCTATTTTTTCTTTTGTTTGTGCTTTGGGTATAAAGTTGAAGGAACTGTTGCCTAACACAAGATCCTGAAGATGCTTCTCTATGTTTTATTTTAGGAGTTTTATAGTTTTGATTCTTATACTTAGGTCTTTGATCCATTTTGACTTGATATCTGTATATGTTTTGAGGTAAAGTTCCTCAAAACTTTACCTCATATTCTTTTGCATATGGGCTTATAGTTCTCCTAGTTACATTTGTTAAAGAGGCTAATCTTTCCTAATTGAGGGTACTTGGCACCTTTGTCAACAGTCAGTTGGTCTTAAATATGAAGGTTTATATCTGCGCTCTCAATTTGATTCCATTGATGTATATATCTGTCCTTGAGCCAAAACCATACTGTTTGATTACTGCTGATTTGTAATAAGCTCCAAGATCCAAAAGTATGATTCCTCCTACTTCATTTTTCTTGCTCAAGATTACTGTGGCTCTATGGAACCCCTTATCCTTATTATAAATTTTATGATTGGCTTTTCCATTTCTGCAAAGAAGATCTGGTCTTGTTCCTGATTTTAGAGGGAAAGCTTTTAGTCTTTCACCGTTAAATAGAATGTTTGCTGTAGGTTTTTCATGTATGTCCTTTATCATATTGTGGAAATTTTCTTCTAGTCCTGGTTTTCTAAGTGTTATTTTCAAGAAAGGATGCTGGATTTTGTCCAATTACTTTTTTACATCAATTGAGATGATCATGTGGTTTTTTTCCCTTCATTATGTTAATGTGCTGTGTTACATTAATTGATTTTCTTATATTAAACTACCCTTGCATACCAGGGATGAAGCTCACTTAATCATGGTATATGATTCTTTTAATGTGCTGTTGGATTTTATTTGCTAGTAATTAGTTAAGGATTATTGCATCTACATTTATAAGAGATCACTGGTCTGTACTTTTTTTTCTTGTGGTGTCTTCATCTGGCTTTGGTAGGAGATTAATGTTGGCCTCATAGAATGAAATATGGAGCATTCTCTTCTCTTCAATTTTGTGAAAGAGTTTGAGCAAGATTGGTATTAAGTCTTCTTGGAATGTTTGGTAAAATTCCCATTGGAAGCCATGTGTTTTCTTTGTTGGGAGGTTTTTGATTACTGATTAAATCTCTTTACTAGTAATTGGTTTGTTGAGCTCTTCTGTTTCCTCTTGGTTATACATAGGTTAGTTGGTACATTTCTAGTATTTGTTCATTTTATTTAGGTTTTCTAATTTATTGGTATACAGTTGTTCATAGTATTCTCTTATAATCGTTCTTATTTCCGCAGGATTGATTATTATGTCCCCCTTCTCATTTCTGATTTTTAAATTTATGTCCTCTCTTTCTTTTTTTGTCAGTCTAGATTAAAGGTTTGCCAATATTATTGACCTTTTCATACAACCAACTTTTGGTTTTGTTAATTCTTGCTATTTTTATTGTTGTTCTCTATTTCATTTATTTCTGCTTGAACCTTGTTATTTCCTTCTTTATGCTTGCTTTGGGTTTCGTTTACTCTTTTTTTTTTTAGCTCTTGCATTTCTCTAATTTGAAATCTATGTTCTTTTATGAGGTGAACATTTAGAGCTAAATGTCCCTCTCAACACAGCCTGTGCTGCATCCCATGAGTTTTAGTATGTTATTTTAGTATTTTAGTTTTCAAAGGCTTCGAGATATTTCCCAATTTCTCTCATGGTTTCATCTTTAACCCACTGGTTATTTAAGAGTACAGTAGGGCCTCATTTTATACAAACTCGAAAAAAATGAAGGCAGAACGAGATCATTAAAATTAAAAAAAAATTATATCTATGATTAATTTTGTTTACTTCTTGTTACTAGACAGTTTCTTTGCCCTCTATTTAAAAATGTGTAATGTATGTTTGTATAAGAAATGCTTTTTAAATAATGGGGCTTGTTGTTATGCACACCCTGTATAAAGTCAGGGAGCACGGCAATGTCGGGACAGCACACCTGGTGCCTGGGCAGGGCCAGGGTTGGTGCAGAATGCTAACCCAGTGAGGGTCTCCAAGCAGCAATTCCCACAATGTCGGGCACCTTCCTGGCCCCCCATTTATCTTCCAGGGTAGGTAGTTAGAGACTTTGGGATGGTGCTGGCTCCTGAAGGGCATATGATTTGAGAGCAGGACTTAAAAGTTTTAAAAATCATTTCTATGATTTAGTTCACTTGCTTATTGTAACTGAACTGTTTATTTGCCTTATTTATTTCAAAAATGTGTGATATGTATTTATATAAAAATATTTATTAATGGGGTTTGCTATTATGCACAATTCTAAATTTACATGAAGGGTCTTGGAACATGCTGGTTACATAGAGTGAGGTCCAAATGTATGTTGTTTAGTTTGTACATATTTGTGAAGTTTCTGTTTTTCTCGCTGTTTTTTCTAGATTTGTTCTTTTGTGATCAGGGAAGATTCATGGTATGATTTCAGTACTTTTTAATTTGCTGAGACTTGTTTTTTGACATAAGGTATGGTTTCTCTTGGAGAATATTATCCATGCGCACTGGAGAAGAGTGTATATTCTGTTATTAGGTAAAATATTCTATCTATGTTTGTTAGGTTTAGTTGCTTTAGAGTTTCATTAAGTCTTCTATTTCCTTGTTGATCTTCTGTCTAGATGTTTTATTCATTATTGAAAGTGGTCTACTATTAATGTAGACCTGTCAACATCTCTTTTCAAAACTGTCAGTATTTGGTACATTTATTTTGGGACTCTGCTGTTAGGTGCATCTATATTTATAATTGTTACTTTTTTTATTGAATTAGACACTTATCAGTATAATATGACCTTCTTTGACCCTCATAACAGTTTTACTGTTATGTTTACTTAATGTACAACTTTCTTCCACTATTTTGGAAGAAAACAGTTCGGAAGTAAAAACAGTTTACTTAATGTACAACTTTCTTCCACTATTTTGTTCTTTAATCTTTGTAAATCTTACACCTTTTCTTGTTCCTCAATTCTTCTGTTAATGCCTACTTTTATATTTATTAGATTTTTTGTGTTGTACCATTGAGTGTCTTCTCATTTCTTTCTTGATATGTTTTTCACATTTTTTCTTTTGATTACCATGGGGTTACAATTTACCATCCTCAATGTATAACAATAAAATTTAGTTTGATATCAACTTAACTTGAATTGCATACACTTACCCTTTCCTATAACCCACCATCCCCCCACCTTTTTCTTCCTTGTTACCAATTATTTCTTTATACATTGTATGCTCAGAACTATAGATTTATCATTCCTTTTTATACATTTGCATTTTAGTACCTGTAGAAGGTAAGAGGTGGAATTACATACCATGAAATACAATAGAACTCACATTTATAATTACATGAATGATTAATTTTACCAGAGGTATGTATTTCCTTATTCTGCTTTGAACCACTCTCTAGTGTCCTTTTCTTTCATTCTTAGAATTCTCTTTAGCAGTACTTGTAAGGCAGGTTTAGTGGTAGTGAACTCCCTCAGCTTTTGTTTATCTGGGAAGTCTAAATCCTCTCCATGTTTTTTAAATTACCTCTCTCACCAGGTACAAAATTCTTAATTGGCAGTTTTCTTTAAGCACTAAGGTATTTCAACCACTGCCTTGTTGTCTCTATGGATTCTGATGCGAATTTGACACTCAAACTAATTGGAACTCCAATGTACATAATACATTGCTTTTCTCTTGCAGTTGTCCTTTAAATTTGACAGTTTGACCAGTATATGACAGCATGTTTTTCTTCATGTTTATCCTGTTTCTTTTTCTCTGGCCTTCTTGGATGTGCATATTCACATCTTTTGCTCATTTGGGAGGTCCTTGGTCATTATTTCTGTGAATATTCCTTCTGCCCTTTCTCTCTTTATTCTTCTTCTGTCAGTTCCATAATATGTATATTGATATGCCTGATGATGTCCCAGAGGTCTCTTAGACAATTTCCACTTTTTATAACTTTTTTTATTTCTGCTACTCAACCTGACTCATTTCAATTATTTTGTCTTTAAGTTTACTGATTCTTTCTTCTGCTGTCTCCAAACTCGTTGAAATCTTCCTGGGAATTTTTCATTTTAGTTAATGTGATCTTCAACTCCACTAATGCTGTATAGTTCCTTTTTACAATTTTTACTAAGATTCTCTCATATTGCTTATTCATTGTTTTCCTGATAACTGTTAGTTCTTTCTCTGTATTTTCCCTCTTCCCTTTAGCATACTGAGGATCATATGTTTAAAGTCTTTGTTCAGGATGCCTACCGTGTGGTCTTCTTCATTGGTATATTCTGGATTTTTATCATCTTCATTTTGATGGGCCACCATTTCCTGTTTCTTTGTCTTGTCCCCTTTTGTTGTGTACATTTTAATATTTTATTACGTTAACTTTGTAATTTATTCTCTGAGATGTCTGCTTCTTGATTTTTCACCCAGCTGGTAATATGCCAGAGATTTTTGTGTCAGTCATTGTATTAGTAAAGTCCACTGAAGTCAAATGCGAAGTGCAGGGTCCTCCTTCTCTTTTCTGAATCTGTGTCTTGTCCTGGGCTTGTGCTTGTTGATTGCTGTGTTGTTTCCCTGTTTACAGGAGTTTGAATGCCCTCTCTTTCCCAATAGCAAGACTTTCTCCCTTTTCTGGTCTTTAAAACAGGTAATCCTTTGCCCCAGGCCATTATTCATCGCAATAGTTTCTTTTTCTTTTTCTTTTTCTTTTATTTTTTTAAATATAGAAGTTGTAGGTTTATAGAAAAATCGCGCAAAAAAATACAGCACTCCCATTTACTTCCCCATCCCCATTATTGACACTTTCCATTAGTGTGATAATTTTGTTGCAGTTCATAAAACAATTTTATACTTGTACTATTAACTACATCCCATAGTTTACATTAGGTTGTATTTTTTATTAAATATATCAGCCTATTATAAACACCTTGCATTAGAATAGTACATTTGTTGTAATTTCTGTAAGAACACTTTTATATTTGTACTCTTAACTATAGTTCATCATTTGCATTCGGATTCACTGTTATACAATCCTGTTTTATCTTTTAATTTTTGTTCTCTTAGTCTGTATATCCCCTAACATTTTCCCTTTAAAACACATTCACATATATAGTCCAGTGCTGTTGAGTACACATTTGCAGTGTTTTGGTACCATTACCACCATCCATTTCTAAACGTTTACATGTCAATTCAAATGCAAATTTTATACAAATTAAGCTTTAAATCCCCATTCCATGCCCTGAACCCAGGCACTGGTAACCTGTATTCTAGATTCTAACTGTATGTGTTTGCATATTCTAACTATTTCATAACAGTGAGATCAATCAATATTTGTCTTTTTTTTCTGGCTTATTTCACTCAACATAATGTCTGCAAAGTTCATCCATGTTATAGCATGTATCAGAAATTCTTTCCTTTTTATGGCTGAATAGTATTCCATCATATGTTTATACCACATTTTGTCTATCCATTCAGCAGTTGATTATGAATATACATGCAACTTGGGTTTCTTCTATCTTTTAGCAATTGTAAATGATGTCACTATGAACACTGGTATGAAAATATCTGTTTGTGTTACTGCTTTCAGTTGTTCAGGGTACATATCTAGTCATGGAATTGCTGGGTCATACGGTCATTCTATACATAGCTTCCTGAGGAACCATCAAACTCTCTTCCACAACAGCTGCAACATTTTACGTTCACAAATGCAGTCAATGTGTATTTCTATTTCTCCAGACCCTCTCCAACACTTGTAGTTTTCTGTTTTTTAATACTGGACATCCTGATAAGTGTCAGATAATATCTCCTTGTTGTTTAGATTTACATTTCCCTAATAGCTAGTGATGTTAATCATCTTTCATGTGCTTTTCAGCCATTTATATTTCCTCTTTGGAAAAATGTCTAGTCAAGTCTCTTGCCTACTTTTTAATTGTTTTTTTTCAACATTGGGTTGTAGTGTTACTTTATATATTCTTATAGTAAACCCTTATCAAATATGTGGTTTCCAAGTATTTTCTCCCATTGAATAGGCTGCCTGTTTCACTTTCTTTACAAAGTCCTTTGAAGCACAAAAGTATTTAATTTTTAGGAGAGTCCATTTATCTAACTTTTTTTTCATTGCTTGTGCTTTGGGTGTAAAGTCTAAGAAATCATTGCCTACCAAAGGATCTTGAAGATGCTTCCCTACATTTTATTCTAGGAATTTTATGGTCCTGGATCTTAAACTTAGGTCTTTTGAGTTAATTTTTGTTTGGGGTGTGAGATACAGTTCCTCTTTAATTCCTTTGGATATGGATATCCAGTTCTCCCAGCAGCATTTGTTGAAGACACTATTCTCTCCTAGTTGAGTTGACTTTGCAGCCTTGTCAAAGATCAACTGAGAGGGGCGGGGCAAGATGGCAGTGTAGTGAACTGTGGAATTTAAGTAGTCTTCCAGGGAAGCTAGTAAATAGCCAGGAACTGTCTGGAACATCTTTTTGGGAGACTTCCATGACCAGGCACACATTATACACCAGTCTGAAATGGGTGAAATGACCAAGATCCTATGCAGAACTTAATGAAAATGTTTAAAAAATCTATTGTGATGACGAATGCACAGTTATATGATGAAACTGTGAACCACTGATTGTACAGTTTGGATGGTTATGTTATGTGACTGTATCATATATCTCATTAAAATTGCATTTGAAAAAAAAGAACCTTGGAATGCTGCTGGAGTCCAGAAGAGAATGCCATGTACAAGAGCAGGAGACATAGCACAACATTTTCAAGAAGCAAGCAGATGTCTTGTGTGTCAAGCCTATTTTGAAAAACCCATGTACTTAAAATGTGGATACATATGCTTCTACCACTGTATCAATTCCCTGCAGAAGGACTCCCATGGGGAGAGTTTTCTGTGTCCCTTCTTCTCTTTGGTTTCTCAGAAGGATGATGTTAGGACAAATTGTCTGTTGGGAAAGTTGATTTCCAAAATCAAGAAACTGTCTCCCCACCTGAGAGCTACTCTGCAGACGAACTTAAGGATGCTGAAATTGCAAGTGGACATGATCTTGGATGTTGACACAGCCCATAACTACCTCATCATTTCTGATAACTGGAGGCGCATGTGATGTTAACACAGCAATCAGAACTGGGAAGAGCGTGTGGAGAGACTGAGCTATGGAATCTGTCCTGGGCTACCTTCAGTTCACTTGTGGCCACCATTATTGGAAGGTAAACATGGGAACAAACAATGAATGGAATCTAGGCGTTTGCAAAGAATCTTTTCAATGAGAAAGAAAGACCTTATTTTCTTCAGAATTTGGATTCTGGACACTGAATTTCGGAAACGGAAAATATATCTCTGCCAACACTAAACCAAAGATTGGTAAACCCCCAATTATATGAAATTGGGATTTTGCTGGATATAGATATTGTACATATTACTTTTTGTGACATAAGCAATGTCACATATCTTTATATTTACCAGAATTTCTCCTTCTGAGCCACTATGGCCATTCTTTTCTCCTTCAAATGCAAGAAATAATGATGAATGTTTCTTGAGTATCTGTTCTACAATGATTCCAAGTTTCCCATTCCTCCAGCACAACCCACAATAGACCAATAAATCCAAGACAGCAACAAAAGTTAACTGACTGTAGATGTGTAAGGGTCTATTTCTGAACCCTCAATTAAATTCATTAGTAAGCGTTTCTCTTTTTTACATTACTATGCTGTTTTGAGCACCATATCTTTGTAATGTGCTTTAAAGTCAGGAAGTGTGAGTCCTCCAACTTCTTTGTTGTTTTTCAAGATGCTTTTGAGTATTCAGACCCTTTTCACCCTTCCAATTAAATTTGATGATTGGTTTTTCCATTTCTGCAAAGTTGGAATTTTTATTGGTATTGCATTGAGTCTGTAATTCAGTTTGGGTAGAGTTAACAACTTAATGATATTTAGTCTTCCAGTCCATAAGCACAGAATATCCTCCTGTTTATTTATGTCATCTTTGATTTCTTTTAGCAGTGTTTTGTAGTTTTCTGAATAAGGTCCTTTACATCCTTGGTTAAATTTATTCCTAGATGTTTGATTCTTTTTGTTTTGTTGCTATTGTAAATGGAATTTTTTTTCTTCACTTCCTTCTCAGAGTGTTCATTATTAGTTTATAGAAACACTACTGATTTTTGCATGTCAGTCTTGTATCCCACAACTTTCCTGAACTTATTAGATCAAGTAGCTTTCCTGTAGATTTTTCAGGAATTTCTGCATCTAGGATAATGTCATCTGTAAACAATGAAAGTTTTACTTCTTCCTTTCCAATTTGTATGCTTTTTATCACTTTTTCTTGCCTAACTGCTCTAGCTAGAACTTTTTGCACAATGTTGAATAACGTTGGTGACCATGGACATCCTTGTCTTGATCCAGTTCTTAAATAGGATGCTTTCTGTCTCCCATCATTGAGTATGATCTTATCTGTGGGTTTTTCATATATGCCTTTTATCATGTTGAGAAATTCCCTTTTATTCCTGTCTTTTGAAGTGTTTTATCAAGAAAGTGTTTCATCCTTTCTTGATAAAACACTGATTTTGTCAAATCAGTGTTTTAAAAAAAAACACTGATTTTGTCAAATGTCTTTGCTCCATCAATCAAGATGATCATGTGGTTTTATCCTTCCATTTGTTAATTTAGTTTAATACATTAATTGATTTTCTTGTGTTGAACCCCACCTTGCATACTTAGGATAAAACACATTTGAACTTTTGATGTAATGTTTGATTCTGATTTTCAAGTATTGTAATGAGGATTTTTGTATATGCATTCATAAGAGAAATTGCTTGTAATTTTCTTTTCTTGTAGTATCTTTATTTGGTTTTGGTTTTAGGGTGATAATGACCTTATAGAGTGAGTTAGGTAGCATTCCCTCCTCTTCAATCTTTTGAAGAGTTTGAGCAGGATTTGTATTAATAATTCTTGGAATGATTGTTCGAATTCACCTGTGAAAACATCTCGTCCCGGGCTTTCTAAATTGGGAGGTTTTGGTGACTTACTGAATCTCTTTCCTTATAATTGTTCTGCTGAGGTCTTCTAGAAATGGAAGAAGTGATTAGGTGCATAAATATTTCTGATTGTCCTTTCTACTTGGGGATTTTTTTAATTAATATATAGCATCCTTCTTTGTCTCTTCTTAGAGTCTTGCATTTAAAGTCTGTTTTGTCACATAGTAATATACCTTCCCAAGCTTTTTTTAATTACTGTTTGTGTGAACTATCTCTTTTCAACTTACTATTGTCCTTGTAACAGCATATAAATGAGTCATGCTTTTTTATCTGTTCCACCAATATGTGTGTCTTTTGGAGAATTTATTCCATTAACATTCAGTGATTTTATTGTATGGGCAGTACTTAATTTCAACCTTTGGTTTTTATGTGTCATATTTTATTTTCATCTCTCTTTTACCCTTTTTTTTTACCCTTACTAATAATCTTCACTTCTACACGCTCCCAAACTTCTCTCTCCTGCATTTTCCTCTCAGGCTGCAGAACTTTCTTTAGTATTTCTTGTAGTGCTCATTAGTGCTAAGAGGATGGGGAACTTAGTCAGGAATATGGGAAGGAAACTGCTCCTCAATACAAAGTTAACATAATAACTTTCTGTTTTTTTGACTCTCTCAGATTCTGTTTATCTGTGTTCTAGTTTGCTACCTGCCGCAAGGCAAAATGCCAGAAACAAAATGGCATTTAAAAGGGGGAATTTAATAAATTGCTAGTTTACAGTTCTAAGGCCAAAAAAAGTCCCAATTACAACAAGTCAATAGAAATATCCAATCAAAGGCATCTAAGGAAAGATACCTTGGTTCAAGAAGGCTGATGAAGTTCAGAGTTTCTCTCTCATTTGAGAAGGCACATGGCGAACACTGTCAGAGTTCCTCTCTCATCTGGAAAGGCACATTTTGATGGGCCATCATTTCTTGTTTCTTTGGCTTGTCCTCTTTTGTTGTGCACATTTTAATATTTTATTATGTTAACTTTGTATTGAGGAGCAGTTTCCTTCCCATATTCCTGACTAAGTTCCCCATCCTCTTAGTACTAATGAGCACAGGTACAGGCACCCATTATCCATAATTTGAAGCTGACTTATGAGCTCAAATAATGTGCCATTCAAGTCAGAATGATTGATCCTTGGCCTAAAGAATATAAGGACCCATTTTGATAGTCAACAAATATTTAAATGTAGAATTTCTACATTTAAATGGATCACAATTGCGACATAATTGTTGTTTTAGTTTCTCCACCACTAAGATACCATAAAGTGGGTTACCCTAACAACAGAAATTTATTGGCCCATAATTTTTAGTCTAGGAGAAATCAAAATCAAAGTGTCCACAGTTGCTTTCTCCATGAAGAATGTGGCATCTTGGTAAGATTATATTTAAAAAGTCAGTGTTATGGTTTCCTCCTTTGAGTAATATCTATTTCTAGTCTTGGGGATTTTGCCATCATTCTTTCTGACTACCTCCTGCTGAAAATTGGGGTGACATAGTTAGGGGTTGGTCTGATGCAATTTTTGACTCGCTACTTGTAAATATTCTCGATTTCCTTTGGGGCAGAATAGATTGCTCTTGGCAGGAGTTCTGGAAGATGAAAAGGGTTTCATACATGTTTGAGTTGTGATTCGAGTACATAGAGGCAAATAGCATTTGACTAGAACAGGAATAGATATAGCGATCAGGAAGATTAAAAGCACGGTTTGAAGAAGAGCCTGTAACCATGACTATTCCTGATGGTAAACAGTTGAATAGATCAGGGAAATTAGAATTATCAACTGAAGTAGTCATAGCTTGACCTTGATCATTTAGGTGATCTAGGAGAGAAGAGATGTTACCAGATTCATCAGAAATATAGGTACAGAATTCTGTTTGACTATGGTGGCACATATTTCCCTCTTGGGAGGTGGTGAGGATATCTAAGGCCATTCTCTTTTTTAATACTGCTTTGTTAAGCCATGTCTACATTTACTGTAGTCATACTTTGATAGCTATTATTTAATACATTTACTTTGCAATTACATTTTTAACTTTTATAAATGGGATAAATATTACAGCTACATGATTATCAGATCTATTGGGTTCCGTTAGGAGTGACTTAATATGTTTCAGTTCTCAAATTCCAGTCAGTTCTATATCAATCACCAGCTAATAAAATGTTGTTTTGTTCATATTTTTTCATGGGGTAACTCTCTTATTTTGCATATGAAGAAAGGGATATATAGCAGAGAATGATATTTCTGTTCCAAACAAAGTTTCTGGCTCAGTCTCCCATATCCTGGGATAGGCTAAATGATTTTATTCTAGAGTCAAACATGCCTGATTTCATTCTTTCAATAAGTTTCTTCCTTTTTTATCTAAGTTATAGGAATAACATGGCACCGTTTCACTAGTGATTTGGCAGAGGAAACAAGATAATGTTCTGCCAGGATTAAGTTTAGTAGCCAGTGACAAGATCATCTCTGGTAATATTATTGGTGCTTAACACAGTGAATTTCTCTTGTATCTGTTATTAGTAACTTGAGATTTATTTGATCTGTTCCATGTAAGGAAGATATCCACCATGGCAACCTAAAGAAACTAGAGATAGGCAGTTGACTACAAATCCAGCAGTTAGGTTAGTTCATAGAAGCAGCACATGAACGGGCCTAATTTTTTTTTTCTTTCGGTTCTTTATTTAATCAAGGTGAGATAAAAGTTTGAAGGTAAATAGAGAAGTTAACATGATTTTAAGACAAATTCTTTTAAAGTGAGGAGGCATTGTCTAAAACAGTAAGGAAAGAGATAGGCAATATACATATCAGTAAGTATATTGGTCTGATAAGACATAGAACCTTTGTCATCTAGGCAGATTACTCAGATCATTAAAAACCTTTTATAAGGAGGGGGGCCAAGATGGCAGCTTAGTAAGGTACGTGCGTCTTAGTTCCTCCTCCAGAGCAACTACTAGGTGAACAGACACAGTGCAGAACAGCTCCCGGGGCCACGGCAGGGAATGGACACACAGCGTACCCCAGTCTGGACTGGCTAGTCTGACTGCGAGACTCGGCTGCGGTGAGATCCCCGAGCGGTGCGCGACCCCCCGACCAGCGGCAGCTGTGGCAGCCGGAGTTCCTCCCTCCCTCCTTCCCGGGCCGGCTGAGAGTCTCGGAGAGGCAAGTTTTCCAAGCCGCGGCGGCCGGCGCCCCTCTTTTGCAGGCAGTTTCCTGGTCTGGCTACGAGTCTCGGATCAGAGGGCTACCCAAGCTGCGGTGGCCCTCCCCTGCGGGCGGCTTTCTGGTCCGGTGGCGAACTCCCCAGGCCGCGGCGGCCTGCAACCGACGCCCCTCCCCCACAGGCGGCTTCCTGGTCCGGTAGCGAATTCCCCGGGCCCGCTGCGGCTGGCAACCGACACCCCTCCAGGGAGAGGAGGGAATTTCTGACAGTGGCAGGGACTGGGTCCAACCAAACACCAATAGGGAAATTAATAAAGGAGCCACAGGGTCCCCTCAAGCCGCGGCGGCTGACGCCCCCACCACGCGCGCCCCCCCGAACCAACTGAGAGAATTGGATCGGAAATCCCCAGGCCGCGGAGAACGGTGACCGGGGGGATCCCTTCCAAACATGTGAGACAAACGTGTGCCATGAGCGCCACCTACTGGGCAGGATAAGAAAAACAGAACCCAGAGATTTCACAGAAAAATCTTACAACCTTGTTGGGTCCGACACCCAGGGAAATCTGACTAAATGCCCAGACGCCAGCAGCAGGAGATAACGGTCCACGCTCAGAAGATTGAGAATATGGCCCAGTCAAAGGAACAAACCAATAGTTCAAATGAGATACAAGAGCTGAGACAACTAATGCTGAATATACGAACAGAAATGGAAAACCTCTTCAAAAAGGAAATCGAGAAATTGAGGGAGGACATGAAGAAGACATGGGCTGAACAAAAAGAAGAAATAGAAAAACTGAAAAAACAAATCACAGAACTTATGGAAGTGAAGGATAAAGTAGGAAAGATGGAAAAAACAATGGATACCTACAATGATAGATTTAAAGAGACAGAAGATAGAATTAGTGATTTGGAGGATGGAACATCTGAATTCCAAAAAGAAACAGAAACTATCGGGAAAAGAATGGAAAAATTTGAACAGGGTATCAGGGAACTCAAGGACAATATGAACCGCACAAATATACGTGTTGTGGGTGTCCCAGAAGGAGAAGAGAAGGGAAAAGGAGGAGAAAAACTAATGGAAGAAATTATCACTGAAAATTTCCCAACTCTTATGAAAGACTTAAAATTACAGATCCAAGAAGTGCAGCGCACCCCAAAGAGATTAGACCCAAATAGGCGTTCTCCAAGACACTTACTAGTTAGAATGTCAGAGGTCAAGGAGAAAGAGAGGATCTTGAAAGCAGCAAGAGAAAAACAATCCATCACATACAAGGGAAACCCAATAAGACTATGTGTAGATTTCTCAGCAGAAACCATGGAAGCTAGAAGACAGTGGGATGGCATATTTAAATTAATAAAAGAGAAAAATTGCCAACCAAGACTCCTATATCCAGCAAAATTATCCTTCAAAAATGAGGGAGAAATTAAAACATTCTCAGACAAAAAGTCACGGAGAGAATTTGTGACCAAGAGACCAGCTCTGCAAGAAATACTAAAGGGAGCACTAGAGTCAGATACAAAAAGACAGAAGAGAGAGGTGTGGAGAAGAGTGTAGAAAGAAGGAAAATCAGATATGATATATATAATACAAAAGGCAAAATGTTAGAGGGAAATATTATCCAAACAGTAATAACACTAAATGTTAATGGACTGAATTCCCCAATCAAAAGACATAGACTGGCAGAATGGATTAAAAAACAGGATCCTTCTATATGCTGTCTACAGGAAACACATCTTAGACCCAAAGATAAACATAGGTTGAAAGTGAAAGGTTGGGAAAAGATATTTCATGCAAATAACAACCAGAAAAGAGCAGGAGTGGCTATACTAATATCCCACAAATTAGACTTCAAATGTAAAACAGTTAAAAGAGACAAAGAAGGACACTATATACTAATAAAAGGAACAATTAAACAAGAAGACATAACAATCATAAATATTTACGCAGCGAACCAGAATGCCCCAAAATACGTGAGGAATACACTGCAAACACTGAAAAGGGAAATAGACTCATATACCATAATAGTTGGAGACTTCAATTCACCACTCTCATCAATGGACAGAACATCTAGACAGAGGATCAATAAAGAAATAGAGAATCTGAATATTACTATAAATGAACTAGACTTAACAGACATTTATAGGACATTACATCCCACAACAGCAGGATACACCTTTTTCTCAAGTGCTCATAGATCATTCTCAAAGATAGACCATATGCTGGGTCACGAAGCAAGTCTTAACAAATTTTAAAAGATTGAAATCATACACAACACTTTCTCGGATCATAAAGGAATGAAGTTGGAAATCAATAATAGGTGGAGTGCCAGAAAATTCACAAATACGTGGAGGCTCAACAACACACTCTTAAACAACGACTGGGTCAAAGAAGAAATTGCTAGAGAAATTAGCAAATACCTCGAGGCACAACATCTCAAAACTTATGGGACGCAGCAAAGGCAGTGCTAAGAGGGAAATTTATTGCCCTAAATGCCTATATCAGAAAAGAAGAAAAGGCAAAAATTCAGGAATTAACTGTCCACTTGGAAGAACTGGAGAAAGAACAGCAAACTAATCCCAAAGCAAGCAAAAGGAAAGAAATAACAAAGATTAGAGCAGAAATAAATGAAACTGAAAACAATAGAGAAAATCAATAAGACCAGAAGTTGGTTCTATGAGAAAATAATAAGATTGATGGGCCCTTAGCAAGATTGACAAAAAGAAGAAGAGAGAGGATGCAAATAAATAAGATCAGAAATGGAAGAGGAGACATAACTACTGACCTCACAGAAATAAAGGAGGTAATAACAGGATACTATGAACAACTTTACGCTAATAAATACAACAATTTAGAGGAAATAGACAGGTTCCTGGAAAGACATGAACAACCAACTTTGACTCAAGAAGACATAGATGACCTCAACAAACCAATCACAAGTAAAGAAATTGAATCAGTCATTCAAAAGCTTCCTAAAAAGAAAAGTCCAGGACCAGACGGCTTCACATCTGAATTCTATCAAACATTCCAGAAAGAATTAGTACCAACTCTCCTCAAACTCTTCAAAAAAATCGAAGCGGAGGGAAAACTACCTAATTCATTCTATGAAGCCAACATCACCCTCATACCAAAACCAGGCAAAGATATTACAAAAAAAGAAAACTACAGACCAATCTCTCTAATGAATATACACGCAAAAATCCTCAATAAAATTCTAGCAAATCGTATCCAACAACACATTAAAAGAATTATACATCATGACAAAGTAGGATTCATCCCAGGTATGCAAAGTTGGTTCAAAGTAGACAGCTGCAGCATTCCAGCCCCTTTCTGGAGTGTTCTTGAAGGACAATGGTGAGGGGAAATCCTCCTAGTGAGCAGAACTTTGAGCAGTGCACCTGATTGTTCATTTTGCTTGGAAGAAAACTGGCCAGAAGTGCATTTATGGACTGTTGCTAATGGTTTGGCTGGATGGTCAGAGACTTGGAAAGACCATAATTGGAAAATTGGTGACAGAGGGCCCTGGGGAAGAGGTATGTGTATAGACCTTTCCAAGTGGGTTAAAAACATGAAAATATTTGTGTCCCATGTGAATGCACACCATAGGGTGACTTCAGCAGAGGAAGGTTTTAATAATCAAGTGGATAAGATGACCCGTTCTGTGGATACCAGTCAGCTTCTTTCCCCAGCAACTCCTGCCATTGCCCAATGAGCTCATGAACAAAGTGGCCATGGTGGTAGGGATGGAGGTTATGCATAGGCTCAGCAACATGGACTTCTACTCACCCAGGCTGACCTGACTACAGTCTCTGCTGGGTGCCCAATCTGCCAGCAGCAAAGAGGCATCATTCCCCACGGTGACCAGTGGCTACATAGTGGCAGGTTGATTACGTTGGCCCACTCCCTTCATGGAAGGGGCAGCGACTTGTTCTAACTGGAATAGACACATATTCTGGATATGGGTTTGCTTTCCCTGCATGCAGTGCTTCTTCCAAAACTGCCATCTGTGGGCTTACAGAATGCCTTATTTGTCATCATGTTATTCCACATAGCATTGTTTCGGATCAAGAAACACACTTCACAGCGAATGGGCACTTGCTCATGGAATTCTCTGGTCTTACCACGTTCCCCATCATCTAGAAGCAGCTGGATTGATAGAACGGTGGAATGGCCTTTTGAAAACTCAATTACGGTGCCAACTAGGTGGCAATACCTTGAAAGGCTGGGGTAATGTTCTCCAGGAAGCTGTATATGCCCTGAATTAGCGTCCACTGTATGGTGCTCTTTCTCCCATAGTCAGGATCCATGGGTCCGGGAACCAAGGGGTGGAAATGGGAGTAGCACCATTCACTATTACCCCTATTGATCCAGTAGGAAAATTTTTACTTCCTGTCTCTGTGACCCTGAGCTCTGCTAGTCTCCAGGTTTTAGTTCTGAAATGGGGAGTGCGTCCACCAGGAGAAACAACAGTGATTCCATTGAACTAGAATCTAAGATTGCCACCTGGTCACTTTGGGCTACTGTGGCCCTGGATCAGCAAGCCAAAAAGGGGATTACATTACTGGCTGGGATGATTAACCCTGACTATCAGGGGAATGTAAGACTGCAACTACATAATGGAGGTAAAGAAGAGTTTTCTTGGAATATAATAGATCCCCTAGGGCATCTTTTAGTACTACCATGCCCTGTGATTAAAATCAATGGAAAACTGCAACAACACAATCCAGGCAGAACTACCAATGGCTCTGAAACTTCAGGAATGAAGGTTTGAGTTACCCCACCAGGCAAAGAACCACAGCAGCTGAAATGCTTGCTGAAGGTAAAGGAAACATGGAATGGGTAGTGGAAGAAAGTAGTGATAAATATGAACTACAGCCACGTGATCAGTTTCAGAAATGAGAACTGTAATGCTGTTTTGTTCATTTAATACTATTTAAGTTGTAAGATACCAAGTTTTAAGAATGAATATTGCCCAGGGACTTGTACCATATTCTGGAGAGATTTTGTGTGTTTCTGGTTATATGCAGAACAGTTGAGTATTGTTAGGTGACAAAAAAGAAAATGTGTCTTTTATTGTTTCTATTTAGAAATTAGGTATGGTTTAAGGTGATGCGTTTAGTTGACAGGGTATGGACTGTGATGGTCAGGTTCATGTGTCAACTTGACCAGGTGGCGGTACCTGTTTCTTTGGTTGGACAAGTGCTGGCCTGTCTTTTGCTATGAGGACATTTCATAGAATTGGATCATGATCACATCAGCTACATTCACAGCTGATTCCATTTGTAATCAGCCAGGGGGAGTGTCTTCTTTAATGAGTGATGCTTGATCTATTCACTGGAAGCCTTTAAGGAGGATTCAGAAGGGACAGGCTCTCTTCCTGCTTCAGCCGGTGAGCCTCTTCTGTGGAGTTCATCCAGACCCTCCATCAGAATCATCAGCTTAATAGCCTGACCTACAGATTTTGGATTCTAAATTCCCACAGTTTCATGAGACAGTTTTAAAAATTTTATATTTGCAAATATTTCCTGTTGATTCTGTTTCTCTGGAGAACCCTAACTAATACAATAAGCTTCATAAAAGCAAGCGTCAAGATCAAGGCTTGGTTGTTGGTTTGGGTGTCCATAATGTCTGACATATTATCAGTGGTTTCCCCAGTACTAAAGTTTAATAGTTTCAGAATTTTTCTCCCATCCCTCAAAGGACTTTGCCAATATTTTTTGATTTTCTGTTTAATATATTCTGGGATGTAGCCAGGCATTATATTAAGCTATACAGGTTTAATGGCCTTCATTCTTCTTCTGGGCTCCCTGTTTGGATTGTTTAAATGATCGTTCCAGAGAGATTGAGTTAGATTATGTGCTACAGAAAATTTAGATTCTGGACGAAATAAACCTCTCTTCCTGTGGTCTCAAAGACTAGATGAAGTTCTAAAATATGGACAGTGTCTTCCTTACCCCTGTTATTATGAATTCCCTTAATCAAATGGGTCCATTTTAAGAAGATATTACTTTCTCCAGTTGCTACTAAAGGGCACAGTAAGGTGGTGGAAAAATAGAACAAGGAACATCTTAACTAATTTCACTAGGGAGGTTTCTTTTTTGTTTCTTTGTTTTTTTATTGAGAAAAATCTTCATGCACATACTTTCTATACATGGTGCACAATCAGTCGCTCACAATGTCATTACATGTGTGTTCATTACCATGATCATTTTCTAGAACATTTGCACCACTCCAGAAAAGAAAAAAGAAAAAACTCATACATACCATACACCTTACCCCTCCCTCTCATTGAACGCTAGTGTTTCCATCTACCCAATTTATTTTGCTCTTTTCCCCCCTTATTATTTATGTTTTGATTTATTTTTATCCATATTTTTTACTCATCTGTCCATACCCTGGATATAAGGAGCATCAAACACAAGGTTCTCACAGTCAGAGTCGTAGGTATATTTCTCTTTAAGTAAATATTTGAGGCCATCCTGTGGTTCATGAGTATAATTATTTTCTGGATTATCAAAAGGGTTTACTATGTTTGTGGCTTTCCAGGTAACAGGAGGTATGTGTCCATCCTGGAACCATTGCAGCTTGACTCTGGTATGGTGAATTCCAGGGCTTTATCCCCTTCAACATGACTTCCTGCATGTCTTTGGCTCATCGTGAGGATTTTTCACAGCCCTTCTTCATTATGTTGTCACAGAAAGGCAGTGGCTTCTTTTCAGCAATGCACTTAGACACCAGGCTTTGAAAGAGAGAAAAAGTTTTACTAGGCATGTAGCAGAAGAACAGATGAACTTTCGGCCCCAAATCTGTCTCCCCAAACTGCAGTAATTCTGATAGTTTTATTAGAGTAGATAGACAGGGTTTAAGACAATGAGCACAGTGCCCCCTGTTGATGTAATTAGAGGTGATCTAATTATTGACCATGCAGAGATTGATTACACACTTAATCACAGAGTGTATGTAAGAAAATGGCAGTCGAAGTATGATGACGGGCGTGAGTTTTAGTATTATAATCAGGTATAGATAACTTGTAGGTTAAAGTCTAAACTACTGCACATGTCAGATGGGCCCACTTTGGTTAGATCCAGTCTCGGACTTGGGACGGGTCAGTCTTGGACTGATGACCCAAGACCCTTCATTAATAAACGGTAAGGGCTGTCTAGTGATTACAAGACTCTAAAGTTGAAAAAGTGGATAAATGGTGTGCTGGTTTGAAAGGATGTATGGACCCTAGAAAAGCCATATTTTAATCAAAATCCCATTTCATAGTGGCAGAATAATCCCTAGTCAATACTGTACGTTTGAAACTGTAATTAGATAATCTCCCTGGAGATGTAACCCAATCAAGAGTGGATGTTAAGCTGGATTAGGTGACGACATGTCTCCACCCATTTGGGTGGGTCTTGATTAGTTTTTCCTATAAAAGAGGAAACATTTTGGGGAATGGGAGATTCAGAGAGAACAGAGAATGCTGCAGCACCGTGAAGCAGAGAGTCCATCAGCCAGTGCTTTGGAGATGAAGAAGGAAGATGCCTCCCAGGGAGCTTCATGAAACAGGAAGCCCCGAGAGAAAGCTGGCAGATGATGCTGTGCTTGACATATTCCCACCCTGTGCTCTTCCAACTGAGGGAGAGACCATGACTGTTTTCACCATATGCCTTCTCAGATGAGAGAGAGACCCTGAACTTCATCAGCCTTCTTGAACCGAGGTATCTCTTCCTGGGTACCTTTGATTGGACATTTCTATAGACTTGTTTTAATTGGGACATTATCTTGACCTTAGAACTGTAAACTAGCAACTTATTAAATTCCCCTTTTTAAAAGCCATTCTGTTTCTGGTATATTGCATTCCAGCTGCTAGCAAACTAGAACAGATTTTGGTAAGCGGGAGTGGGGTGCTGCTGCTAATTGCAAGTACCAAACTTGTTGAAATAGCTTTTTAAATGAATAAGGGAAAAAATCTGGAGGAGTTGTGAGAAGGCTGATGGAGAAGGCCTAGAATTCTTTGAAGAGACTGTTGGTAGAAACATGGACTCTAAAGATACCTCTGACCAGGCTCTAGACAGAAATGAGGTGTGTGCTATTGTAGACTAGAAGAAAGGAGATCCTTGTTTTAAAATAGCAGATAATCTGGCAAAATTGACTAGTGGCTTTGGCTGGAAGGCTGATTTTAAAAGCCATGAACTTGAATATTTAGCAGAAGAGATCTCTAAATTAAATGTAGAAAGTGCAGCCTGATTTCTCTTCACAGCTTATAGTGAAATGCAAAAGGAAATAGATAAGCTGAGAACTGAACTCTTGGGTACAAAGACACCAGAAGTTGATGTTCTGGAGAATTCTGGGCTCCCTGGGAGGGAGACCCCAGAGAACAGTGCCCCACGGGAGGACTTGCCAAATGTGGAACCACTCACCCATTTCAGAGAAGGCCAGGATTGGGCATGGAGTTACCCAGGAAGGATTTGTGGAAATTCTTTATGTATGATGGGCATGATCCAGTGCTACTGCCTGGAAATCCAATGAGAGTGCTATAGGACCTGTATAAACAGAGCTGCTGCCAGTCTGGATGGGGGGGGGTGTTGCAGAGAAGGGACACCATGGAGGAAAAATAACTTCAGAAGCAAAACCGTGGAGGCCGAGGTCTGAAGTTAAGAAGCCTCGGGCCAGGAGAGCGGACCCACCCAAGCCTGTGGAGAGGGTAAGTTTGACCCTAAGGCAGAGGATGGGCATTCCACCTCATTGCAGTGGAAGAGTCATGCTGCCTTAGGCCTTGGAAAGGGTGTAGCACATTCCTTGGGGTTTGGGGAGGGCCTGGTTGCCACCACATGGAGAGGTTAAGCATGTGCTCCAGAGAAGACAGAGAGCCCAGGTGCAACCCCAATGCATGGAGAGGGTGGAGCTGAGAAAAAGGTGGTCTCCTGAATGTCCCCTCTGGTTGCATTTGGAGAGAGGCAGGCCTCTGCATAGGCCCTTGGAAAGAGTGGGACTGCCACTGTCAAAAGCTCCAAAGACAAATTATTCTCAAACTTTGAAATCTACTAGACTTTGCCCTGCAGATTTTCAAAACAGCATGGGTCCGGTGACCCCTGTGTCCTTTCTTCCCTGTGGAAATGCTTATATGTATCCCATGACTGTTCCTCCTATCTATGCTGGCAGCAAATAACTTGTTATGAGTTTTCAAAGGTTCAGAGCAAATGGAGAAAATTTTGCCTTAGGACTGTCCATGTCTGTTCTAGTTTGACAGCTGCCAGAATCCAATATACCGGAAACATAATGGCTTTTAAAAAGGAGAATTTAATAAGTTCCCAGTTTATAGTTCTAAGGCTGAGAAAATATCCCAATTAAAACAAGTCTATAGAAATATCCAATCAAAGATATCCATCCAGGGAAAGATACCTTGGTTCAAGAAGGCTGATGAAGTTCATGGTTTCTCTCTGAAGTGGAAGGGCACATGGTGGACACAGAGTTTCTCATCTGGAAAGGCACATGGTGAACATGGTCAGGCTTCTTCTCTCATCTGGAAGGGCACATGGCAAACACAGTATCATCTCCTAGCTTCTTCTCCTAGCTTCCTGTTTCATGAACCTCCCCAGGAGGCATTTTCCTTCTTCATCTCCAAAGGTTGCTGACTGGTAGACTTTGTTTCTCATGGCTGTGTCGTTCTGCTCTGCTCTGCTCTCTCTGAATCTCCTTCATTCTCCAAAATGTTTCCTCTTTTATAGGACTCCAGAAACTTAACAAGACCCACCCAAATAGGTGGAGACACATCGTCACCTAATCCAGTTTAACAACCACTCTAGATTAAATCACATCTCCATGGAGATGATCTGATTACAGTTTCAAACATACTGTATTGAATAGGGATTATTCTGCCTTTGTGAAATGGGATTTTGATTAAAACATGGCTTTTCTGGGGTCCATACATCCTTTCAAACCAGCACATTCCACCCTCTGGACCCTAAAAAAGACAGATTTTCCCCCATATACCAGAAAAGTATATTCAATACTGTATGTTTGAAACAGTAATTAGGTCATCTCCCTGGAGATGTAACCCAATCAAGAGTGGTTGTTAAGCTGGATTAGGTGACGATGTGTCTCCACCCATTTGGGTGGGTCTTGATTAGTTTCTGAAGTCCTATAAAAGAGGAAACATTTTAGGGAATGGGAGATTCAGAGAAAATAGAGAATGCTGCAGCACCGTGAAGCAGAGAGTCTATCAGCCAGTGCTTTGGAGATAAAGATGGAAGACGTCTCCCAGGGAGCTCCGTGAAACAGGAAGTCACAAGAGAAAGTTTGCAGATGATGCTGTGCTCGCCATGTGCCTGCCATGTGCCTTTCCAGCTGAGTGGGAAACCATGACTGTGTTCACCATGTGCCTTCTCAGATGAGAGGTTGACCCTGAACTGTATCGGCCTTCTTAAACCAAGGTATCTCTTCCTGGATACCTTTGATTGGACATTTCTATAGACTTGCTTTAATTGGGACATTATCTTGGCCTTAGAACTGTAAACTAGCAACTTATTAAATTCCCCTCTTTAAAAGCCTTTCCATTTCTGGTATATTGCATTCCGGCAGCTAGCACACTAGAGCAAATGGGTACAAATGAAGGTTGGTCAGAAGGCTTTTGCAGTCACAGCAACAGAAGATAAAGGCTATACAATCATTATCAGAGATTAAGGCAGCTGGATTACAATTTAGATATTTCAGATATTTCCCTCTGTGTATTCCAGTATATCAGAAGGCAAGAAGGAATATTTATGCAGCAATTCAGTAATCAAAATCATCTGTTAAATCCCAATTTCTCAGTTACAGTTAGGAAGTTGTTGCTTGCCTGGATCTTTCGACGCAGTTTGTAGGCCTACTCATAGAGCCAGAACTTGTCATTCCAAAAGTTTTATGTTATTTTCTCATTTTATTTCATCCCAATATATTTACTGATTTCCCTTGTAATTTTTTCTTTGATCCTGTGATCATTTAAGATTGTGTTATTTCACTTCCGTATATTTGTGGATTTTCCTGGTATCTACCTATTATTTTTTTCCAGCTTCCTTCCGTTATTGTCAGCAAGGAGAGTTTGTGTAATTTCAGGCTTTCTAAATCTCTTGAGACTTGTTTTTTTACCTGCCATGAGGTCTGTCCTACTGAACAATTGATGTGCATTTGAAAATAATTTATATCCTGCTGTTTTGGGATATAATATTCCATATATGTCTGTTAGATCTAGTTCATTTTTCATATTCTTCAAGTTCTCTGTTTCCTTATTGATCTTCTGTCTAGATGTTCTGTCTGTTGAAGAAAGTGGTGTATTTAAGTCTCCAACAATTACTGTAGAGGTGTCTATTTCTCCCTTTAGTTCTTCCAGTGTTTGCCTCATGTGAAAAGAGCCTTAGGGACCTGTGGGACACCATTAAGTATACCAGAATACACATCGTGGGAGTCCTAGAATGAAAAGAAAGAGAGAAATGGGCAAAGAGAATAGTAAAAGAAATAATGGATGAAAACTTGCCCAATTTAACGAAACACATGAATATACACATCTGAAAAGCATGCCCCAGTAGTATAGACCTAAATAGACTTAGGTAACAGCATATTATAATGAGACCATGAGATGTCAAAGTTAAAAGAGAATTCTGAAAGCCACAAGAGAGAAATAGTGTGTCAGTCAGTACAAGGGAGCCTCACTAAGATTTAAATGCTTATCTGTTACCAAAACTATGGAAGCCAAGAAGGCAGTGATATCATATATTTAAAGTGCTGAAAGCAAAAAATTGCTAACCAAGAATTCTATATCAGAAGAGCTGTCTTTCAAAAATTAGGGAGAGATTAAGACATTACTAGATAAAAAATCAAAGCTAAGAAAGTTTGTCACTACTAGACCAGCTCTACAATAGATGCTAAAGAGAGTTCTATAGGTAGAAAGGAAAGGATAATAGGTAACAAATAGACCAAAGTTGCATGAGGAAACAAAGTGAGGGTAACAACATGGGTAAATATAAATGCCAGTACTATCGTGTTTTTGTTTGTTTGGTTTGTTTTTGTTTTTTCCTTTTGCCTCCACATTTCACTTCCTACAGGATCTAAGAGGGAAATGCATAAAACATACTGAGAAATCAGTGGTTTAGAACTCATAATATATAAACATGTGATTTGTGACAAGTTCTTTTTAAAGGTGGGGCTGGTGGAGGGATATAGGAATATAGTTGATGAGTACTATCAAAATTAAGTTTGAGGGCAGTGTGATGGTGGCTCAGTGGCAGATTTCTTGCCTGCCATGCCAGAGACCAGGATTCGATTCCTGGTGCCTGCCCATGCCAAAATAAAATTAAGTTTGAATCAAAGCAGATAAAATTTTTGTAGGTTTAGGATTTTTAATTTATGCCCTATGGTAGCTACATAGAAAATATCAGAGCATATGTAAACTCACTGATGCAGAAATTAAGAGCAAAGGTTGCAGGTTTTAGGGGGCAGAAGAAATAAGGAGTTAGTACATAGTGGGTATAGGGTTTCTGTTTAGGGAGATGGGAAAGTTTTAGTAATGGAAGGTGATGAGGTTGCTGTAATATGGTGAATATGAATGAAGCCATTGAATGCTATACTTGGTAGGGGTGTGAAAGTTTATATTGTATATGCATTCCAAAGAAATAAAGAAGGGAAGGAAGGAGGGATGGAAAGAGGGAAAGGGAAGGAAGAATGAAAAAGAAAGAGAAAGAAAAGAAGGAAGGAAGAAAAGAAAGAATGGAGGTTGGGAGAGAGTGGGAAGGAAGAGCAACTAAAAAGACAATGGTAGGAGAGGAAGAAAGAAGGCCACGTGGACTTCCGGAGAAAATAGCGGCTTAGTAAGACGTGCGGGTCTTAGTTCCTCCTCCAGAACAGCAACTAAAGAAACAGAAACAATACGAAACAGCCCCCGGAGCCACGACAGAGACCAAAAAGACAGTGTACCCCATTCTGGAATGGCTGAACGGGCAGGGAGAATCCACTGCGGTGAGATACCCGAGGGGCACGCGTTTTCCCGGCCGGGGCGGCTGGCGACTGGGGTCCCCTCCACGCACGTGGCTCCCCGGTCTGACTGGGAACGTTGGATAGCGGGGCCCTCCCGCCACGCTTGGCGTCTCGGGCCAGCTGGGCAATTTGGACCGGCACTCCCACAAGCCACGGCGGCTGGCGACCCCCCCTCCACGCGCGGTTTCCCGGGCGGACTGCGAGATTCGGATTGGCAAGTTAAAGGAGCCACAGCATCTTTTACTGGTGGGACCCGCAGACAGATGAGTGCCACGAGCGCCACCTACTGGGCAGGAAAAGAAAAACAGAGCCCAGAGATTTCACAGAAAAACCTTTCAACCAGCCGGGTCCCACACCCAGGGAAATCTGATCAAATGCCCAGACACCAGCAGAAAATAATGGATGACGCTCGGAAAATTGAAGGTATGGCCCAGTCAAAGGAACAAACCAATAGTTCAAATGAGATACAGGAGCTGAGACAACTAATGCTGAATATACGAACAGAAATGGAAAAACTCTTCAAAAACCAAATCAGTAAATTGAGGGAGGACATGAAGAAGACATGGGCTGAACAAAAAGAAGAAATAGAAAATCTGAAAAAACAAATCACAGAACTTATGGGAGTGAAGGACAAAGAAGAAAAAATGGAAAAAACAATGGATACCTACAACGGTAGGTCTAAAGAGACAGAAGCTACAATTAGTGACCTGGAGGATGGAACATCTGAATTCCAAAAAGAAACAGAAACTATAGGGAAAAGAATGGAAAAACTTGAGCAGGGGATCAGGGAACTGAATGACAATATGAAGCGCACAAATATACGTGTTGTGGGTGTCCCAGAAGGAGAAGAGAAGGGAAAAGGAGGAGAAAAACTAATGGAAGAAATTATCACTGAAAATTTCCGAACTCTTATGAAAGACTTAAAATTACAGATCCAAGAAGTGCAGCGCACCCCAAAGAGATTAGACCCAAATAGGCGTTCTCCAAGACACTTACTAGTTAGAATGTCAGAGGTCAAAGAGAAAGAGAGGATCTTGAAAGCAGCAAGAGAAAAACAATCTGTCACATACAAGGGAAACCCAATAAGACTATGTGTAGATTTCTCAGCAGAAACCATGGAAGCTAGAAGACAGTGGGATGATATATTTAAATTACTAAAAGAGAAAAACTGCCAACCAAGACTTCTATATCCAGCAAAATTGTCCTTCAAAAATGAAGGAGAAATTAAAACATTTATAGACAAAAAGTCACTGAGAGAATTTGTGACCAAGAGACCAGCTCTGCAAGAAATACTAAAGGGAGCACTAGAGTCAGATACGAAAAGACAGAAGAGAGAGGTATGGAGTAAAGTGTAGAAAGAAGGAAAATCAGATATGATATATATAATAAAAAGACAAAATGGTAGAGGAAAATATTATCCAAACAGTAATAACACTAAAAGTTAATGGACTGAATTTCCCATTCAAAAGACATAGACTGACAGAATGGATTACGACCCAGCAATACCACTGCTAGGTATCTACTCAAAGGACTTAAGAGCAAAGACACAGACGGACATTTGCACACCAGTGTTTATAGCAGCATTATCTACAATTGCAAAGAGATGGAAACAGCCAAAATGTCCATCAACAGATGAGTGGCTAAACAAACTGTGGCGTATACCTACGATGGAATATTATGCAGCTTTAAGACAGACTAAACTTATGAAGCATGTAATAACATGGATGGGCCTAGAGAACATTATGCTGAGTGAGTCTAGCCAAAAACTAAAGTACAAATACTGTATGGTCCCACTGATGTGAACCGACATTCGAGAATCAGCTTGGAATATATCATTGGTAACAGAGACCAGCAGGAGTTAGAAACAGGGTAAGATAATGGGTAATTGGAGCTGAAGGGATACAGACTGTGCAACAGGACTAGATACAAAAACTCAAAAATGGACAGCACAATAATACCTAAGTGTAATGTAACTATGTTGGAACACTGAATGAAGCTGCACCTGAAATATAGTTTTTTGTTTGTTTGTTTGTTTGTATCTTTTGTTTTTGTTTTTTTCTTTTTCCTTTATATATATATATTTTTTATTAGTATTATTATTTTAATTCTCTTCTCTATACTAACATTCTGTATCTTTTTCTGCTGTTTTGCTAGTTCTTTTCCTAAATCGATGCAAATGTACTAAGAAATGATGATCATACATCTATGTGATGATACTAAGAATTACTGAGTGCATGTGTAGAATGGAATGATTTCTAAATGTTGTGTTAATTTCTTTTCTTTTTTTTGATTAATAAAATAAAATTAAAAAAAAATTAATGATAAAAGACAATGGTAAAAGAAAAACAAAAAAGAGAAAGAAGGGCAGGCCATGGTGGCTCAGGAGGCAGAGTTCTCACCTCCCATGCTAGAGATCTGGGTTCGATTCCCTGTGACTGCCCATGCAAAAAAAAAAAGAAAAAAAGGAAGAAACAAAAGGAAAAAGACAGTGGTAACTAAATGCAATATGTGATCCTGGATGGGATCTAGCAAGGGAAGAGAAAAGACACAAAAGGACATTATTGGAATAAAAACTGTAAATTTTATCACTGTTAAATTTCTTTGACGTGGTAACAGCACTTACAAGGTGATCAAGGAGTCATGTGAATGAATATCTTTGACCTTAGGAAATGTACCTGGTGGTATTAATTGTTTAAAGATCACTAATTCAAGTGTTCAGAAAGTGGATTGAGAAGCAGACAGAGTCAGGATGACAGATAAATAAAATGATAAAATAAATGTGGCAAAATGTCAAAATTGGTGAATCTGGGTATCTGCAGTGGTAGGTGTATGCTGGAGTTGTCTGTGTATTTTTATGACCCTCCTGATTGTTTGAAATTATTTCAAAATGAAATAAAAAAGAAGAACACAATACAAACCTAAAATCTTTCTTTCGACCCCTTCTGGTTATTGTCCTATTTCTACCTATCTTCACAACCAAATTTTTCAAAGGTGAAATCCACATATGCTTTTTTCTTTGCTTATAGTTCATGCATAACTCAACCTACTCCAGTGCTCACTTTTCTATCATTATTTCACTTAGCTTTTCAACAAAATATGACACGGTTGACCACTTTTTCTTGAAAATCTTTGGTCTTAGTTTCTGAGATACCATACTCTCAGTTTTTCTCTTATTTCTCTAGCTATGCCATCTTAAGTTCCTCTCCCCTCTAATCCCTGATTCCTTTATTTATAAATATTGCATTTTCCAGGTTAGAGCCCTGAGGCTTCTAATTATTGTCTCCTTATTTAAATATAACCTAAATGAAGATTCTGTCTAAACTTCCTTTCTTAACTCCTGAGCATATGTATTTTACAGACGTGTTTCATGGACCTCTCAAGCTTAACAAATTGAATATATTCAAAATCCAATTCTTATTTTCCCTTCCAGACCTATTCCTTTTACATTCTTCATTTCACTAAATGATGCAGTATTCATCAAGTAGCTCATGCCAGATTTCTCTCTCTCTCTCTCTCTCTCTCACACACACACACACACACACACACACACACACACACACACTTCCCAGTCCTATTGATTCTGCCTTCAAAATAAAGCTTGAATCTATCGTTCTGTCTCTATTACCTCCACCACCCTAAAATTTCTCTCCTGAATGATTACATTAGACTCCTAACTGGCCTCTCCACTTCCATACTTGCCTTGCTTTCATCTGTTCTTCTCATAGTATTTAAAGCTGATTATACATCCCCTCTTTTCATTTTTATACTTAGGTATAATTTATGTACAATAAAATTTTCTCATTTTAAGTGTACACATCAGTGAGGTTTGACAAATGTTTATATGGATTTAACTTCCAGGGTACAGAAAATTTTCAATCCAAAAAAAGTTTCCTTATGCTTCTTTGAAGTCAGTTTCTGTCTTCTATCTTCACCCATTGAGATCCCTTATCTGCTATTATTATTGTTTGGCCTTTTCTAGAATTTCGTATTAATTATGTATGTACTCTTTTGTGCTTAGCTTTTTTCACTTAGCATAATGCTTTTGAGGTTTATCTGTATTGTGTTTATCGGTAGCTCATTCTTTTATATTATCGAGCAGTGTTTCATTGTATGACTATGTTACATTTGTTTATCCATTTACTTTTTGATAGACATTTATTGTTTCAGTTTGGGACAGTTATGAACACTTGAACAACAAGCTTTTGTTTCTTTTTCTCTTAGGTAAAAATCTAGGAGTGAGATTGCTAAATAATATGTGAAGTATATGTTTAGTTTTATAAAAATTGACAGATATTTTTTCAAAGTAGTTGTAACATTTGGTATCCCCCGCCAGCCATGTCTGAGAGTTCCACTTGATCCACATCCTTTCTAAATCTTAGTGTTCTCAGTCTTTTTAATTTTAACCATTTTATTGGTTGTAGCCTCTTTTCCCATTTTAGTTTTAATTTGTATTTTTTTAAAAGACTGATAGTATTGAGCAAATTTTCTTGTGCTTTTTTGCCTTTCATGTTTCTTCTTTGAATATATATCTTCAAATATTTTGTCAATTTTTAAATTGGATTATTTATCTTCCTTTCCAATCTGTGTACTATTTCTTTTCCTCACTTTAGTGGAATTGCTAGGACCTTTATTATAATGTTGAATAGAGGTGATGACAGCAGACAGCCTTGCCTTATTCCTGATCATAGGGGAAAATCATCCATTCTTTCACCAGTAAGTATGATGTTGTATATTTTCATGGACACCTTTTATAGATTGAGGAAGTCCCTTTTCTGGTCATCCTCAGCTAAGAGCTTTTGTTTGTTAGTTTCATTTTTTTTGTTTTTGTCAGGCTCTGGAAATTGAACCCGGGTCTCTGGCATGGCAGGCGAGAATTCTGCCCCTTGAGCCACCGTTGCACTGCCCTGCTAAGAGTTTTTATAATGAATTCGTATTGGATTTTTATCCCATGCTTTTTCTTTATCTCTTGAGAATCATACAGTTTTTCGATATTGATTTTCTAATATAGTTTTCATTTCTAGTTTACTAATAATTACATCAATTAATTATTTTAATGTTAAACTAAGCTTGCATTTCAGAGATTAATACCACTTGCTCATGATGTAGTTTCCCTTTAAATTATTGCTGGATTTGACTTATTGAAATTTTGTTAAGGATTTTTTTCATCTGTGTTCATGAGGGGTATTGGTCTGTACTGTTCTTTTATGTCGTTGCCTGGAAATGAGTTGGGAATTCCATGCCCCCTCATATTTTCTGGAAGAATTTGTATAAATTGGTGTTTCTACCCTAAATAGAATTCACAGTAAAATCATCTGGGCTTGAAGTGTTATTTTTTGTTGGTGGGTTTTTTTTGTTGTTTGTTTGTTTGTTGTTTTGTTTTGTTGGAAGGCTTTGAACTAAGCATTCAACTTTTTAAATAGATATAGAACAATTCAGATTGTTTTTCTCTTCTTGAGTGAGCTTTAGTATTTAGTGTCTTTCAAGAATTTTTTCCGTATTATCTAACTTGTTGAATTTATGGGCATAAAGTTTTTCCATATTTTATGTTGTCTTTTTAATATTTGTAGGACGTGTAACAATGTCTTCTCTTTCATTATTGATATTTGTAATTTATGTCTTTTCCCTGTTTTCTTAGTGGCTAGAGGTTTATCAGTTTTATTGTTTTATTTCATTAATCTCTGCCTTTATCTTTATTTCTTCTCATTTATTATAGGTGTGATTTGAACTTCTTTTTTTTAGTTTCTGGAAGTGGAAACTTAGATTGCTATTTGAACATGTATTTTTTACCAGGCACGGAATGGATATATGTTGGTAAAACAAGATAAATAAGCATCCTCTCTGCCCTTTAAGCATAGAAGAAAAGACAAATAAGTAAAACACCACCAAATGTATAATTATAAACTGTAAAAAGTGCTATGGAGAAAATGAATAGGTACTGGGGTAGATATTAATGGAGCAATTAACTAGATACAATGATCAGAGACTTCTCTGATTAATGCCTCTCAGGGCATATAAAACTGAGAAAAACATGAGAAAGAACCATCCTATGAAGATCTCCCAAGCAGAGTGATAGCATGTTTGGGATCTTGAGCTGGGAAAGAATTTTTTTTGTTTGAGGAAGTGAAAGGTCAGTGAGGCTGAAACATAGTGGGCCAGAGTGACAACATTACCAGATAAATCTGATGAAGTAGGCAGAGATCAGTATTGAATAGTGTGCTGCCAAGTGTATCCACTAAATTGAAAACTATTTGTTTCCATTCCATGCATCTCTTTAAATGTTAAGAAGTAAAGATTAACTGACTGGAAAAAATTGTGAAGATTTAGAAATGAAATGAGCATTATTTGGGGGGAATATTTTTGTAACTATGAACTACAGAATTGTTTCTGTTTTTTTCCTCAATCAAAGTTCAGATTTATAGAATTTGTAAATTTTGAGTCTCGAAATATTTAAAGATTAATCTATCCAACAATTTTAATATGTGAGCCACTAATGTGAGCATTTCTTTAATTTACAGTAATTTTGATGATGCTCACTTTGTTTATTGTATTCAATTATTACTAGCATTAATTAAAGTACTCATATGACCTTTATTTGGTGCACTACCATTTTCAATGATTAGCCATATATGGAATGTAAATGTAAAAGCCATATGTAGCCTCCTCGAGGCTAGTTTTGCAATGCCATAAAATTATGCTTTCATTTTTAAAAGACTAGAGTCAAAATTTGATATATTGCAACAAGTTTGTGTAATATTTAAAGATGAAAGATATTTTTAGCATACGCAAAAAGCAATGTATTGGAATTCTACCATAGTAAGCAGTGTCTTTGATTTTTAAAAGATTGGATTATTTAACCTGTTTATCCCTTATAATTATTTTAGTTTAATTTGCTATTTTAACTTTTTCTGATTAATAGAAGATTTTGTACAGTGATAGTTTTGGTTCAGGTCATCAGTTTAGCATTTATCCCATTTTGCTCTTGTGAAAAAAAAACTTATTGTGTCATGCCATGAGGTTCATTAATATTAATAAAAGCTTTGCAGTTACTGTGCCGTGTCACTGAGACACTTTTTCGTGTCCTTCCCTTAATCACTTATATATTTATTGGCTAGTGGAATTTGAAAAGCTCTGCTAAAAAATATTCAATGTGTTATAATGTAAGTTGGGAATCATAGGCATTGCAGATATATATTAATTTGCATTGTGAAAAATGTGCATATTTTTACTTAAAAGTTACATTCATAATATTTGAGCTACATTTGAATATTAATGTATTTTAAATAATTGTGGTCTTCTAGCAATATTATAACTTAATGATATAAATTTAACAGTTTGCAAATGTTTTCTGTTAGTAAAATTTAAGAGTTTTAATCCAGAGATTTTTATTTGGGATCATCTGCTGACTTTAGGTAAACTGATATAGTAAAAATTTACCTCTGCAAGGGTGGAGTATTGTAACATCTAAATAGCTGTTTTATTGTCATAAGGGTAGTAGAATCTGCTTGATTTATAGTGTATTTTGTTTTATTTAAGAAAATAATCTTTAGACTTTGTTATTAATACAAAGTACACTTTGTTTTAAATGTAGCTATTATATTCATTGAGCCATCAGCAGTCTGTAATCAGACATCCCTTTGTGAGCAGTATCTTGAATTTATAAGACAATTGGAGAGGCCTAAGGGCAACATCCTGGCTGTAGAACCAAGGGTGTAATCAAAACAGCACCCCTAACTATATAAGAAGATTAAATCCACAACATAGATGTCATTAAATCAACTTCTAACTGCTCAAACAGCTTTTAGTAATATTGTGAATGACTTTTACATCTGGAATAGAAAAAAGTGAGGTGTTATATTTTTAATCGTTTAAAGAAGGACTTTTGGTTATTCTAGCCTTTTAAAAGGAGAGAAAAAGAACTGAAGAGATTTTGGAATTGTCCATAGCAGTTATTATCAAGTGTTGCCCTTGCCAACTGATAACAGTTTGCTTTGAACAATGGTTTTTATAGAGTAAAAATTATTGAGGTGACTATAGGTATTGGATAAACATCCAGAAAGGAGAAATCAGAAGGAAAACAGGTCACAGGTCCCAAAGAAATCTGAAACCCAAAGCAGGGCAAACTCCATTAGAGTTCACGTTCAAAGAGTATCTATGGTTTGATGTTTGCCTGTGTTTTGTCCTTCAGGCCTGATAGAGTCCCACTCCTTGCAAATATTTGCATAGCAGCAGTGCTTTCTCCACTGGAGAACTGGCCCCACCATCTTCATACTTTGGTGTCTCAGTATTCGCCCTGAAAAACAGGATGCCAGGCCTTCCCACTCCCAGCACCAGGGCAGATGTTCAAATTTCTTCCATGGCAGAGGCCATCTGGTATTTTCCACATACAGTGGTGTGCTGGTTCTTTTAGCTTGATGAGATCTTTTCAGTCCAGACCTTTGCTTCCATGGTTCAGCTGCTGAAATCATTCTTCCTTCATTTCCTCTCTGCCGCCTTCATTCTATACTGGTAAAGTTTGCAAAAACCTTGTCAGTTTTTTGTGCAGTTCATGTGGCCCAAACCATCTAACAATAGAACTTTATATAGATCCATCCTGAATAGCTGCATTTCCAATCCTGACTTCCACTGAAATGGCTGACTGGATCCCTATTGAGCCACACCCTGTAAACGGTTGTTCAGTTAAATATTCACATGGAATTCTATCTTCTAGAGACTCACTTCCTGAGGGCTCAGGGAGTTCCTGATACGGCCACTTCTGGCCCTAGTCTCAGAACACACTATCTGTTTAGGCCACGAATTTTCCAAACTGCTTGTTTCCTTGAGCTTAAATAGTTTAATCATCCTTAAACTCTCATTTCACTATAAGCTTAAAGGGAAAATAAGACTGCATCTTACTTCACTTAGCTTAGAAATCTTAGCTCAATATGTGTGTTCATTGTTGTCAAGTTCTGCCTTCCATCCAACATCAGAAGCAATTTTCACCTAGTTCACTGCTACTTTATAACAGTGATTGACTTTCTTCCAATTTCCAATGAGTCACCATTTCCTTCCAATGCCACATTCATATTTCCACCAATATTCTATTCATAACATTTTATGTATTCTCTAAGACAGTACAGTCTTTCTCTACAGCTCTCAATCATTTTTGAGCCCTCACAATTCTACTCTCTACCCTTACCCAATTCCAAAGCATTTCCACATTTTTAGGTATTTGCAATAGCAACACCACACTTTCAGTACCAAAATGTGTATTAAGGTCCTCTAGAGAAAGCTAACTATATGTAGATATTCTGAGATTTATTATAACATTTGGCTCATGTAACTGTGAGATTGGGAAGCCGAATTCTGTAAGGCAGACTGCAACTTCTGAACTTACTGGAAACTGATGAATTTTTTTTTTTTTGTATGTTTTCCTTCTGATGAATGTTTTGATGAAGCTCACAGGAAAAGGTAGCCAGCTGAAATAAAACAGAAATTCTTCTTTCTGGCTGCAGAAATCATCAGTTCTCCCTTTAAGGTCATCAGCTGATTGAATTGAACTTCTTTCATTGCTCAAGGCAAACTGCTTTATTGATTGTAGATATAAACAGCCATAGATGCTTTCAACTGATTAATGATTTAAATCTGCAAAATATCCTCTCAGTAACAATCAGGCCAGTGCTTGCTTGACCAAAGAACTGGGCACCATAACTTAGACAAGTTGACACAGATAATTAATCACAGACACTAAAAAGACAATGACAAATACATGCAATACATAATCTAGGACAGGATCTAATAATGGAGAATAAAATACCCAAAAGGACATTACTGGGCATTTATAACAAATGGAATATAGACTGTATGCTTTATATCAATGTTGAATTTATTTAACTTGATAACTATTTAATGAGATTACATTAGAAAATATCTTTGTTCTTAGGAAATATGCATGGCAGTATTATATGTTCAAGGAGCATGATATATGCAAGTTAGTCTCTTATGTTTACAAAATAGATAGGGGGAGTAAAAGGAACGGAAGGGAAGGAAAGGTAAAATGTTAAAAGTAGGTAAGTCTGGATAGCTGGGTGGGAGGTTTATTAGAGTTTTGTATGAGTTTTGTGTTATTTTTGCAACTGTTCTGTAGATTTGAAATTATTTCAAAGTAAAGAGGGTTTTTTAACTGAAAAAAATAGCTGAAATTATAAAAGACAGAAATTGAAGGCTATATTATATGAGTTTGGGAATTCTGAGGTGGAAGAAATAATGTGACGAAAACCGCAATGGTGTCAAACATTTTTTTAAGTACTTATTGTATTTAAGATTATGCTAGGTATTGAGGCCACCTAGATGACTAAGATGAAGTTTTTGCTCTCAAATTCCTAAAAATCTGACTTAGAACACATTTTCTTAGAGGCAATATTTAAAGCAGTAGAAACTAGGAAATAATGGAGGGAGGAAAGCATAGAGAGGTAAAAAAGAGATAGCTGGACAAAATCTTTAGGAATGCCTACATCTAGAAAAGATAGAAAATCTGGTAAAGAAATCATAGTAGTATTATTGAGAGATATAAGTAAGAAGACAGATCCAGGAAGTTTAACGACTAGGGTTGAAATAGATTTTAATACAGAAGAGAAAATCCATAATACCACATCTGTAGAGAGAGATTAAGGATAAGAAGGATAGAGAAAATATTAGCTCAATCTAGTAATTAGGAAAACTTTGATGATGTTACAAATCAAGTAGAGGGGAGTCTTCGGGCTAGCTAGGTACAAATATTTAATATTTTGTGGAGTGGGAGTGTAAAGAGGAACTAAACGTATTGTCGGTATAAGACTTTGGTTTCAAGACTAACAGAAGAATTGGTGATGGGGGATCTAGAGGAAAAGAAATCAATGGGGCTACTGGGGTGGTAGAAGATTGGAAAGAATAGAAAGACCAAAGATCTTGATGAGAAAGAAATGGATGTGTGGCAGTTGTGGCTACAGGTGAATCTTAAGAGTTTAAGATCTAGTAGTTAGTAGAATTTTGTGTGATCAAATAGAACATGTGACTTAAATGGAATCTAGGAACAATAAAGAGCCAAAGATAATACAAAAGTAAAAATTAAAAAAAAAAATTCAGGACCAGCAATTGATGAAAATGTATGGCAAAAAAATATTAGGAAGCATACTTACTTACAAGTTTAAATGAAGATTCCAGACTGCTTCCTGTTCTGTTTGATGGCCTTTGGAATCAGCCCTATTTATTTGCCTTTTCTGCCCCTAATATGCAGTGAATTGATTCAATCAGCAATTATTTATTGTATATATAGATAATGTACCTGAGTTTGTTCTAGGTACTTGGGATATATTATTGAGTTCTGTATATGGCAGTACCAATTTATAATAAGAAATATTAGCTAACTTGTTTTATGTTGTGATTTGAAATAGTCTTTTACTATTTGAAATACAAGTTCCTTGAGGTCAGGAATTATGTCTTATTTATATGTCAGTTACTAAGCATAGCGTCTGATACTTAATAGGTATGTTCAGGAAATGTTTGAATTACTCAAATTATTGAATAAAGAACATCATAATTCTGGAATTTTTTATATGAAATAAGTATCTGCATTTAAAAAAAGTACTAAAACAATACTAAAATTTTATGTTTTGTTACTGAACCTGTTAATGAGAAAGATATATTTCTTTTTACATCACCAAGTTGTAGATTTATGCTAGAAAGGCAAAATATAAGAAAAAGTATTAAATTTGTTATTAAATTATTTATCTTCTGTAGCATAACTTTTTCAATATATAGCAGAAAATCTTTAATGAGGGTATTTTTCATAAGACATGTTATCAGTAACATTGTAATGTGGTTCTAGTCTTCTCTAAATGAATATAAAAATGAATCTTTCCTCACCAAAAAGAAATAGGCCATATATAGATTCAGTTGCCACTTGGGCACTTTCTATGCTCTATTTTAATAATTATTTAATTATTTAAAAAACTAAACATCTTAGTTAAAAAAATGAGAAAATGAAGTAAAGTGGCATTGATTTGAACTACTACCTCTTCAGTGTTACCAGACATAGATTTAGCTATCTCTGTGTATAGGTCCATACATTTTTTACCCATTGAAATCTATTATGAATGAAGCCCACATTTTGTTCGAATTTTTTACTCCATTGCATTTCACTGTGACTCTTTTTAGAGTTAAAAGAAATGAATGTCTTTTAGTATCTAACTGTGTGTAATTGTTTGTTTGTTTGCTTGTTTGGCATGGGAAGGCACCAGAAATTGAACCCTGGTCTCGGGCATGGCAGGCGAGAACTCTGCTACTGTGCCACCATTGCCCACTGATTGGTTTTGTTTTTTTTTTTCAGATGCAGCTTCATTCAGTGTTTTAACATAATTATATTACAATTAGGTATTATTGTGCTGTCCATTTTCGAGTTTTTGTATCTAGTCCTGTTGCACAGTCTGTATCCCTTCAGCTCCAATTACCCATTATCTTACCCTGTTTCTAACTCCTGCTGGTCTTTGTTACCAATGACATATTCCAAGTTTATTCTCAAATGTCGGTTCACATCAGTGGGACCATACAGTATTTGTCCTTTAGTTTTTGGCTAGACTCACTCAGCATAATGTTCTCTAGGTCCATCCATGTTATTACATGCTTCATAAGTTTAGTCTGTCTTAAAGCTGCATAATATTCCATCGTAGGTATACGCCACAGTTTGTTTAGCCACTCATCTGTTGATGGACATTTTGGCTGTTTCCATCTCTTTGCAATTGTAAATAATGCTGCTATAAACATTGGTGTGCAAATGTCCATTTGTGTCTTTGCCCTTAAGTCATTTGAGTAGATACCTAGCAATGGTATTGCTGGGTCATATGGCAATTCTATATTCAGTTTTTTGAGGAACCGCCAAACTGCCTTCCACAGTGGTTGCACCATTTGACATTCCCACCAACAGTGGATAAGTGTGCCTCTTTCTCCGCATCCTCTCCAGCACTTGTCATTTTCTGTTTTGTTGATAATGGCCATTCTGGTGGGTGTGAGATGATATCTCATTGTGGTTTTGATTTGCATTTCTCTAATGGCCAGAGACATTGAGCATCTCTTCATGTGCCTTTTGGCCATTTATATTTCCTCTTCTGAGAGGTGTCTGTTCAAGTCTTTTTCCCATTTTGTAATTGGGTTGGCTATCTTTTTGTTGTTGAGTTGAACAATCTCTTTATAAATTCTGGATACTAGACCTTTATCTGATATGTCGTTTCCAAATATTGTCTCCCATTGTGTAGGCTGTCTTTCTACTTTCTTGATGAAGTTCTTTGATGCACAAAAGTGTTTAATTTTGAGGAGCTCCCGTTTATTTCTTTCTTTCTTCAGTGCTCTTGCTTGAGGCTTAAGGTCCATAAAATTGCCTCCAATTGTAAGTTTCATAAGATATCTCCCTACATTTTCCTCTAACTGTTTTTTGGTCCTAGACCTAATGTTTAGATCTTTGATCCATTTTGAGTTAACTTTTGTATAGGGTGTGAGATACAGGTCCTCTTTCATTCTTTTGCATATGGATATCCAGTTCTCTAGGCACCATTTATTAAAGAAACTGTTCTGTCCCAGGTGAGTTGGCTTGACTGCCTTATCAAAGATCAAATGTCCACAGATGAGAGGGTCTATATCTGAGCACTCTATTCGATTCCATTGGTTGATATATCTATCTTTATGCCAATACCATGCTGTTTTGACCACTGTGGCTTCATAATATGCCTTAAAGTCCGGCAGCGTGAGACCTCCAGTTTCGTTTTTTTTCCTCAAGATACTTTTAGCTATTCGGGGAACCCTGCCCTTCCAGATAAATTTGCTTATTGGTTTTTATATTTCTGTAAAATAAGTTGTTGGGATTTTGATTGGTATTGCATTGAATCTGTAAATCAATTTAGGTAGGATTGACATCTTAACTATATTTACTCTTCCAATCCATGAACACAATATGCCCTTCCATCTATTTAGGTCTTCTTTGATTTCTTTTAACAGTTTTTTGTAGTTTTCTTTCTATAGGTTTTTTGTCTCTTTAAATTTATTCCTAGGTATTTTATTCTTTTAGTTGCAATTGTAAATGGGATTCATTTCTTGATTTCCCCCTCAGTTTGTTCATTGCTCGTGTATAAAAATGCTACAGATTTTTGAATGTTGATCTTGTAACCTGCTACTTTGCTGTACTCATTTATTAGCTCTAGTAGTTTTGTTGTGGATTTTTCCGGGTTTTCAACGTATAGTAACATATCGTCTGCAAACAGTGATAGTTTTACTTCTTCCTTTCCAATTTTGATGCCTTGTATTTCTTTTTCTTGTCTAATTGCTCTGGCTAGAACCTCCAACACAATGTTGAATAATAGTGGTGATAGTGGACATCCTTGTCTTGTTCCTGATCTTAGGGGGAAAGTTTTCAATTTTTCCCCATTGAGGTTGATATTAGCTGTGGGTTTTTCATATATTCCCTCTATCATTTTAAGGATGTTCCCTTGTATTCCTATCTTTTGAAGTGTTTTCAACAGGAAAGGATGTTGAATCTTGTCAAATGCCTTCTCTGCATCAATTGAGATGATCATGTGATTTTTCTACTTTGATTTGTTGATATGGTGTATTACGTTAATTGATTTTCTTATGTTGAACCATCCTTGCATACCGGGGATGAATCCTACTTGGTCATGATGTATAATTCTTTTAATGTATTGTTGGATTCGATTTGCTAGAATTTTATTGAGGATTTTTGCATCTATATTCATTAGAGAGATTGGTCTGCAGTTTTCTTTTTTGTAATATCTTTGCCTGGTTTTGGTATGAGGGTGATGTTGGCTTCATAGAATGAATTAGGTAGCTTTCCCTCCACTTCAATTTTTTTGAAGAGTTTGAGGAGAGTTGGTACTAATTCTTTCTGGAATGTTTGGTAGAATTCAGATGTGAAGCCGTCTGGGCCTGGACTTTTCTTTTTAGGAAGCTTTTCAATGACTGATTCAATTTCTTTACTTGTGATTGGTTTGTTGAGGTCATCTGTTTCTTCTTGAGTCAAAGTTGGTTGTTCATGCCTTTCCAGGAACCCGTCCATTTCCTCTAAATTGTTGTATTTATTAGCGTAAAGTTATTTATAGTATCCTGTTATTACCTCCTTTATTTCTGTGAGGTCAGTGGTTTGTCTCCTCTTCCATTTTTGATCTTATTTATTTGCGTCCTCTCTCTTCTTTTTGTCAGTCTTGCTAAGGGCCCATAATCTTATTTATTTTCTCATAGAACCAACTTCTGGTCTTACTGATTTTCTCTATTGTTTTCATGTTTTCAATTTCATTTATTTCTGCTCTAATCTTTGTTATTTCTTTCCTTTTGCTTGCTTTGGGGTTAGTTTGCTGTTCTTTCTCCAGTTCTTCCAAGTGGACAGTTAATTCCTGAATTTTTGCCTTTTCTTCTTTTCTGATATAGGCATTTAGGGCAATAAATTTCCCTCTTAGCACTGCCTTTGCTGCGCCCCATAGGTTTTGATATGTTGTGTTTTCGTTTTCATTCACCTCGAGATATTTACTAATTTCTCTTGCAATTTCTTCCTTGACCCACTCGTTGTTTAAGAGTGTGTTGTTGAGCCTCCACATATTTGTGAATTTTCTGGCACTCTGCCTATTATTGATTTCCAACTTTATTCCTTTATGATCCGAGAAAGTGTTGTGTATGATTTCAATCTTTTTAAGTTTGTTAAGACTTGCTTTGTGACCCAGCATATGGTCTGTCTTTGAGAATGATCCATGAGCACTTGAGAAAAAGGTGTATCCTGCTGTTGTGGGATGAAATGTCCTATAAATGTTTGTTAAGTCTAACTCATTTATTGTAATATTCAAATTCTCTATTTCTTTATTGATCCTCTGTCTAGATGTTCTGTCCATTGATGAGAGTGGGGAATTGAAGTCTCCAACTATTATGGTATATGTGTGTATTTCCCTTTTCAGTGTTTGCAGTGTATTCCTCACATATTTTCGGGCATTCTGGTTCGGTGCATAAATATTTATGATTGTTATGTCTTCTTATTTAATTGTTCCTTTTATTAGTATATAGTGTCCTTCTTTGTCTCTTTTAACTGTTTTACATTTGAAGTCTAATTTGTTTGATATTAGTATAGCTACTCCTGCTCTTTTCTGGTTGTTATTTGCATGAAATATCTTTTCCTAACCTTTCACTTTCAACCTATGTTTATCTTTGGGTCTAAGATGTGTTTCCTGTAGACAGTATATAGAAGGATCCTGTTTTTTAATCCATTCTGCCAGTCTATGTCTTTTGATTGGGGAATTCAGTCCATTAACATTTAGTGTTATTACTGTTTGGATAATATTTTCCTCTACCATTTTGCCTTTTGTATTATATATATCATATCTAATTTCCCTTCTTTCTACACTCTTCTCCATACCTCTCTCTTCTGTCTTTTTGTATCTGACTCTAGTGCTCCCTTTAGTATTTCTTGCAGAGCTGGTCTCTTGGTCACAAATTCTCTCCATGACTTTTTTTCTGAAAATGTTTTAATTTCTCCCTCATTTTTGAAGGACAATTTTGCTGAATATAGGAGTCTTGGTTGGCAGTTTTTCTCTTTTAGTAATTTAAATATATCATCCCACTGTCTTCTAGCCTCCATGGTTTCTGTTGAGAAATCTACGCATAGTCTTATTGGGCTTCCCTTGTATGTGATGAATTGTTTTTCTCTTGCTGCTTTCAAGATCCTCTCTTTTTGACCTCTGACATTCTAACTAGTAAGTGTCTTGGAGAACGCCTATTTGGGTCTATTCTCTTTGGGGTGCGCTGTACTTCTTGGATCTTTAATTTTAGGTCTTTCATAAGAGTTGGCAAATTTTCAGTGATAATTTCTTCCATTAGTTTTTCTCCTCCTTTTCCCTTCTCTTCTCCTTCTGGGACACCCACAACACGTATATTTGTGTGCTTCATATTGTCATTCAGTTCCCTGATCCCCTGCTCAAGTTTTTCCATTCTTTTCCCTATAGTTTCTGTTTCTTTTTGGAATTCAGGTGTTCCATCCTCCAGTTCACTAATTCTAGCTTCTGTCTCTTTAAATATACCATTGTAGGTATCCATTGTTTTTCCATCTTTTCTATTTTGTCCTTCATTCCCATAAGTTCTGTGATTTGTTTTTTCAGACTTTCCATTTCTTCTTTTTGTTCATCCTTTGCCTTCTTCATGTCCTCCCTCAATTTATTGATTTGGTTTTTGAAGAGGTTTTCCATTTCTGTTCGTATATTCAGCATTAGTTGTCTCAGCTCCTGTATCTCATTTGAACTATTGGTTTGTTCCTTTGACTTGGCTATATCTTCAATTTTCCGAGTGTGATCCGTTATTTTCTGCTGTCGTCTGGGCATTTAATCAGATTTCCCTGGGTGTGGTACCCAGCAGGTTCAAAGATTTTTCTGTGAAATCTCTGGTCTCTGTTTTTCTTATCCTACCCAGTAGGTGGTGCTTGTGGCGCTCGTCTGTCTGCGGGTCCCACCAGTAAAAGGTGCTGTGGGTCCTTTAACTATGGAAAACTCTCACTGTGGGGGAGGGTCGCCAGCCAAAGCAGTTTGGGGGAGTGCCGATCCGAATCTCCCAGCCGGCCTGGGAATCCGCGTGTTGGAGGGGGCGCCGGCCGCCGTGGCTTGGGGAAGTGCCGATCCGAATCTCCCAGCCGGCCCGGGAATCCGCGCGTGGGGAGGGTCGCCGGCCTCTGCGGCTTGGGGGAGTGCCGGTCCAAATCTCCCAGCCGGCCCGGGACTCCAAGCGTGGCGGGGGGGGCACCGGCCACCGTGGCTTGGGGGAGTGCCTATCCAACATTCCCAGCCAGACCAGGAAGGCATGTGTGTGGAAGGGACCCTGGTCACCGGTCTCCGAGGCTTGGGGGGCCTCCGATCCAATTCTCCCAGCCGGTCCCAGGTGCTGCGTGTGGGGGGGAGCGCCAGCCTCTGCGGCTTGAGGAGACCGCCTGCCCAATTCTCCCAGCCGGCCCGGGAAGGAGGGAGGGTGGAACTCCGGCCGCCAACCGTCCCGGTCCGGGGAAGCGCGCGCCCCTCGGTGATCTCACCGCAGCGGATTCTCCCTGCCTGTTCAGCCGTTCCAGAATGGGGTACGCTGTCTTTTTGGTGTCTGTCATGGCTCCGGGAGCTGTTCTGTACCATTTCTATTTTTTTAGTAGCTGTTCTGGAGGAGGAACTAAGACCCGCGCGTCTTACTAAGCCGCCATCTTTTCCGGAAGTCACCAGTGATTGGTTTTTAATTATTGCGGCAAAGTTGATAACTTCTTTTAGTTATTGCTCATGTTTTCTGTTCATGAGACTCTAACATTTAATACATTTACTTCTTCACAGTAAAATTCATGTTTTAACCATGTATCGAAGAACAGTTACTACCAATTCATTACCTGTTGTAGTAGTATTTCTATCAATTTTCAATCCTTTATAATTTCAATCTGTTTAGATTTTTTAGAATATTTTTGTGTATTTTAATATACTTTTAATAGTTGTCTACCCTGAAAATTTTTTGTGCTAAATCATTATCCCATATATATATATAGTTGACAAATAGAATTTAAGAGTTACTGCTTTGTAAACTATCATTGATGGATGTCTGTTAACATCCCCCAGATTAAAAGATTCAGTTCAGAATGGTTATCAGGAAAATTGATATAGCAAGAAATGTAGCTGATTATAGTATGTTTATAAATAAGGTAGTTGATTAAACATATTTGAATAAACTAGCTGGATTTCTAAGAATATGCCATCTTCCCACCCCCTTAAAAAAAAAAAAACAGCACCGTCTTAAAGATAGTGATTTTAGTAACCTTCTTTTCAGTAGCATAACCTGTTTTTGTTGGGTTTTTTTGTCATGGACAGGCTCCGGAAATTGAACCCGGGTCTCTGGCGTGGCAGGCAAAAATTCTGCCACTGAGCCACTGTTAACCTGTTTGTTTTTATTCAACTTAAGTGCTAATACAATCGGGTACTCTGATAAAGCATAATTGTCAAATTCACCAATTTTCTGTTTAGTGTGTGATGAACAAAAACAAAACTGACTGACTTAGAACACCCAAATATGTGCCTTTTCCTTGTTTTCCTCCCTCAGCTTCTTCTTGGGCCTTTCTTATAAAGAGACTATCTTCCCTATGAGTTCTAGTTAACGCCTTGTTATATAGTAGGAGCACTGCTCTCAATCTCTGTACTTTATTAGAGAATATAGGGTTATTTCAGTAAAATATCTGGGATTATATCTGTCTCTGAGGGAGTGCTCTGACCTCTTGGAGGACTACCTCTTGGTTCTCAGTGATCAAAAAGCAAAGAAGAGAGATTTGGTTAACTAAATGATAACAGAAAGTATATATTTTTACTTACATTTTAAAATTTACTTCAAAAATATATTGTGTGAGAACTAAATTACAAGTCACAATCAAGGCTGATATAAACAAGAGATAAGGAAGGAAGCCTTCAGATTTTAGTATAGGGCACAATTTTATTTCATCTTCAGAAGCCTTTTACTAACCCTGGTTGATAGCCTGCCTCTGATATGTAAGGTCTGATATTCTGTTTTCATGGAAACAAGCCAGAGAACTTTAATTATTTCCTGGAAGTGAAAGATTTCCAGGAATTAAAAGAATTTATACCACACCCCTGCAAAGTTTGAAAAATGTTGTGTTTTTGCTATTATAGCTCTCTAACCTGTGACTGTGATACTTGGCACTAGATCTCTTTTGGGTAAAAGTTTAAATTTAAAAGCCATTTGAATTGAATTTATTCTTACTATCAAAGTAAAAAAAAATGATTTTTACATCGATAGCCACCCATAAATTCATTTAGAAATATTTCAGTAAGCTAATTCATTGAATCTTTGTTGTCTTGTATATTGTTTTATTAGGCTAGAATATAATCACATTTTGGTATCAGCTTTTACCTAAGAGGTATTGCATAGAAGCAGAGCTCAGATTCCATCATACCAGAACTTGGAGCGAGTACTTTGCCTAGAGCATATGATAATTTAGGTAATGACTTGGTGACAGATTCTGGTCCTATCTCATTGGTTTCATCCCTAGATTAATAGAAAGTTTGTATTTCCTTATTATGAGTTCAAAGTTTTGAAAGTATATTATATGTACATGTGTCAACAGTAAATTGACTTTACTTCCTCAGGTCAAACTATTTTAATTAGTGAGAATTATTTACTTAAAACATCAATTCCCAAATCTCAAATTCGAAGTAATTATCATTTCAGTTATTTTTAGAATACTTTTCTTTTTCTAGAACTATCCTATTCTGTAGGGTTTGAAGAACAAAATGTAAAAGAAAAATGTAAAATAAAAATTTGGTAGATAAGGCATTATAAATTTTAACTAACTAGAAAACTGAAATCAGATACATCTCATTTGTTTTTAACAGTACAATTTTAAGTGTGTTTTTTTCCCTCCCAGGACATTTATTCAGAGCAGCTGGGGATCAACCGTTTAACGTGTCCACAGTGTCGAGTGCCTTCCCAATGGTCAGCCACCCAGTCTTTGGTCTACATTCAGCCAGCTCAGGGCATTCAGAATTTGGTGGTTTGGGGACACTTGGTACACCCACAGCCTTAGCCGCACATCCCCAACTAGCATCTTTTCCAGGTAAACATCTGTTGCAAGCAGTGTTCAAGGAAAGGAGGAAAATTTGAAAATGTTCAAGCAATAATTTGTTTATTAAAGTAAACAAAAAAGAATAGTCTAATGCCTGATTTATTAAGACTCTTGTGCAAGAATTGTCTCAACCCTACTTATCATGTGCAAAAAACTAAAACACACTATGTATACTAGATGGCAGTGTTGTTAATTAGGTGTTCAGATGTGTAGAGAAATAGACATCTGCCACAAAAAGGAATAATTAAGCTAAATTTTTCACATTTTTATTGAGGTATAATATAATATGCAAAAAGTACACATATTGTAAATGTACAGCTTGATGATTTTCTTCTCAGTTTTTTAATTTTTTTGAAAAGTATTTAGCTTGCAGTGGGGAACTAAGTCCAGTTCTTATGATGAACATTTGTACACTATTATGTTGGTCTCTTGTTTCTTTGTGCTTTGTAAGGAAGATAACCTTGACTCTTAAGTTTCTATATTTTCCTATATTTAATCAAAACAAGTATAATTTTTGCACTGCTTACATGGAAGGAGGACCAGTTTTATCTAAACTTCTATAGATTATGAGGATTCTGATGTTCAGTAAGAACCAAATTTAATTTGACTTAATTTTTAAACCAGTTAAAGATTAACTTAGACAAACATGGCACAATTTACCTTGAGAGTCTAAACTGGAATGTGTGTTTTCAAGTGATTAATCTTACTTTAGTCAATTTTAGTAAGTGATTCATATGTTTTTTTAATGTTTTTGTATGTATAAAATAGTTTAAATTTAAAATCATAATTCTAGAGACAAATAGACTTGAGTTTAAATGTGAGTTTGCTATTTCTTAGCTGTATGACCTTGGACAAGTTATTTAACCTCTCAGCCTCAGTTTTCTCATCTGAAAAAGGAGGATAATAATAATGGTATCTGCCTTAAAGGGTTTTTTTGAAGATTAAAGGAGATAACCCACTTTCAGTGCTGAATACAGTGTCTGACACACATAATTTGTCTAAAATTGGTAACTCATCATTATTTTCTCTTGCCCACTTTTATGGTTAACAAATTGTTCAGTGCTTCTTTAAATGGAAGCACATACTTGTTTAAACTATAAGTAGTTAAGGACAAATGGTTAAATGTATATACAAAGTGCTCTTCATGAGTCATGTTATTCCTTTGATTCAGTTATCTGAGAGTGGGGGTGGTAGGTAGGACTAATGGGGGTACAAAATCAGTTAAAGTCCTAACCCAAGTCTTTTTACCTATTTTTATTTTATAGTTTGTTTTAACTATATTTGTTTTAAAAATATATTAATAAGAATTTATTTTAGTCAGTATCTAGGATGGCTACCTAGCAAGGTGAGAGTTCAACTGTATTTGCTGAATAAAAAATAAAATAAGGTAATAGAAATACAGTTATTGGTATCTTAAATTTTTTTTACTGGTTATCATATTTTATTATAATTTTGCTTTTGGGCATTTCTAATCCAAAGTGTAATTACTATATTATTAAAGCAAATAAATACCTTATGTACTAGAATTATGGCTGAGTAAAAAACTACTCATTTTGACTTCAATAATGTTGGTATTTCCACTGTATGAAAAGAAATTTAATAATTTCTCCAGCCTACACAAACTATTCATTCATGTAGTCATTTATTGTACAAAGTTCCTTGAGCATCTGTTATGTTCTGTGCAGTAAGCCAGGCGCTGAAAAATTACCTGACAATAGTACATGTCTGTATGTTGCTTATAGTTTTTTTAATTCATTCTTAATTGTGGTGGCATATATCATAAAATTTACCATTTTAACCATTTTTAAGTGTATAATTCAGTGGCATTAATTATATTTACAATGTTGAACTACCATCACCACTATTCATTATCAAAACTTTTGTCACCTAAAACAAAAACACTGTACCCAAGAAGCAATATGCTTAGTTTTTAGAAAGATAGACAATTGTAAGAGAGTCTTTAGTGATAAAAGCACACCCATAGGAGCATACTTTTTGCTAATTAAACAGATGTGTATGAATTTAGGGGACTCATTTTCTTAAAATTGTAGATTTGACATGATAACTCTTAAATATAACATCTCTGTAATTTGCTGTATTCAGAAAGATAACCAAAATGCCAAACTTCACCCAATAAATTGATGAGGACACACAAGGAAGACACTTTTAGGAATTTTGAATGAGGAATAGGTCATTTATTTTCAAATTTTATGGAGTTCTAAAGAATTCCACTTTTCAAGCGATGAAATCAATAGATGCAGAGTAATGTAGTAGATCATTAGTGTAATAAAATTATTTCTATTTTGTATTGAAAAAGAATTTCATGGTAATTTTAAAAAATATTTACAAGGTTAGGCCATTATATTTTTATATTACCCTTAAGTTTTGTGAAGTATGTGGCTCTACCAAATATGAAAAATTTTTAATTCTTCTATATATTCTAGATTCTAATTAAGATTCAGTGTGTCCTCTGAAATAGTAGACTTAGTTGAATGTGGTTAATGTTGTTACTATGCTGTACCTTTTAATACACTTAGAAGTTTATCATTACTGATTTATGTAATCTTTACTTTATATATTTTATTTATGAAATAAAAATCAACAGGTTAAATTTGATGAACTTAAATTTAAAATATTTTATTTGATTTTATTGAATCTATTAGTAACTACATTTTGATTTTTATTTCCTAAATTTGGAAGATAAAGGTTATCACTAAATAAAAATTATATTATTTCATATATTTCATATATTTTATATTATTTCATTATTTATAAAATTTCAGTGCAGTGAGCTCTCCCATTTTCATCAGCTTTTAATTTGATTGCTCTTATTTACTTTATTTTCCTCTATGTTATCAGCTTATTTATAACACACATTTTTTTTCTAATCCCTACTGTCTGCTTACTGACCACTGAAATTTCTAAGGTACATTTTTATGTTTTTTATATGGTTTTGTCTAAAATATTTGAATATCATTATAATTTGATTACCTTACTGATTTGTTGTTTGTTTACAAAGTCTACACATTCAATTATAATGCTTTAATTACAGACTAAGTTAAATAATACAGATATCTTTGGGAAACCTCAGTTACTTTTAGTGCCTAGTTTTCAAACCTATAAATAGCAGTTGTTTCTAACTCTGTTCATACAAGGTCAAAATGCACAGTTTCTTTCTAACTAAATGCACTTCTTTCATTTAAACAGTGAATAAAGATTGAAGCTTTTGTGTAGTTATTCTTGGTTCAGTTTCCATCATTCAGATATCGCTGAATATACTTTGGCATCATTTCATCAGAAAAACCTTCCGCATTGCAGAATAGCTTTCCTAGTTTTCTGCTTATACTGTGTTTTAAGTCCTTTCTGAATAACAACTATCTTTCAAGGAAAATCACATTTTGATGTAAAAAACAAAACAGATTTTGCCATTAGATAATGAAGGTACACATCGCTTTCCAGAATCCTATTTTTAGTGAAGGATATTCCTAGAAAAGCTTTAAAGATCACATAATACAATATGCTGACAACATTTTTTCACCCATATGTATTGTTTTATATTTTCTCTAATTTCTTTGTGGTTGGCCTAAAAGATTATAACTGACTTGGTAATCTAGTGGGTTAGCCAGTTGAAGACAGTTTGTATTTGTGAGTTTAGATGCGGTAATAAAAGACTGTCCTTTTGATTATTTTCAAATCTCTTCTTTTTTTTTTAATCAAACCAAAACAACATACAAACATGGACATTCTTTTTTTAAATTAATTTTTAATTTTTTTTTTAAAAATCAAACAAACGCAAACATTCTTAACTTATGATCATTCTGTTCTACATATTTAATCAGTAATTCACAATATCATCACGTAGTTGCGTATTCATCATCATGATAATTTCTTAGAACATTTGCATCAATTCAGAAAAAGAAATAAAAAAACAACGAAATTCATACATACCATACCCCTTACCCTTCCCTTTCATTGATCACTAGCATTTCAATCTAAATTTATTTTAACATTTGTTCCCCCTGTTATTTATTTTTATTCTATATGTTTTACTCATCTGTTGATAAGGTAGATAAAAGGAGTATCAGAGACAAGGTTTTCAAAATCACCTAGTCACATTGTGAAAGCTATATCATTATACAATCATCTTCAAGAAACATGGCTACTGGAACACAGCTCTACATTTTCAGACAGTTCCCTCCAGCCTCTTCATTACATCTTGACTTGTTAACAAGGTGATATCTATTTAATGCATAAGAATAACCTCCAGAATAACCTCTCAACTCTGTTTGGAATCTCTCAGCCATTGACACTTTATTTTGTCTCATTTCGCTCTTCCCCCTTTTGGTCGAGAAGGTTTTCTCAATCCGTTGATGCTGAGTCTCAGCTCATTCTAGGAATTCTGTCCCACATTGCCAGGAAGGTCCACACCCCTGAGGGTCATGTCCCTCATAGACAGGGAGAAGGCAGTGAGTTTGCTTGTTGTGTTGTCTGGAGAGAGAGGCCACATCTGGGCAACAAAAGAGGTTCTCTTGGGGGGTGACTCTTAGGCCTAATTTTAAGTAGACTTGACCTATCCTTTGTGGGGTTAAATCTCATATTGAACAAACTCCAAGACTGGAGGCTCAGTCTATTGCTTTTGTTGTCTGCACTGCTTGTGAGAATATCAAGAATTCAACTTGGGGAAGTTGAATTTTCTCCCTTTCCCACCATTCCCCAAAGGGGACTTTACAAATATTTTTTTATTCACTGTTCAAATCACTCTGGGATTTATCGGGGCATCACTCTGGACAAACCAACAAAATCTCATGCCCTACTCAAGGTAACATGTACTTATGGTGTTCAATTAAGCTGTCCACGTAAGTTATATTATGAAATGCACTAGTAGAAATATAAATTTTGTACCAAATAAACATTTTTTGCTTTAGTCTCACACATAAGTTTAAATTTTAAAATATTAATTACTATCAATTTTCAACACCTTGCAGTAATGACATTCCTATGTTCTTCCTCATGCAAAAACAGTTTGTAAATTTGTACATTTAGTCACTATCATTATACACTCTAGACATTCCTAGATTATACCCTCTCAGTCTTTATCGCACACATGGACATCCTTAACATATAAACATTCCATGTATGGTGTACAATCAGTGGCTCACAATATCATCACATAGTAATATATGCATTACCATGATCATTTTTTAGAACATTTGCATCACTCCAGAAAAAGAAATAAAAAGAAAAAACTCATATATACCTTACCCCTTACCCCTCCCTCTCATTGACCACTAATATTTCCATCTGCTCAATAGTCAAATCTCTTCTTAATCTGCACCCTTCCTAGAAAAATGCATTCTATAAAATTTGGCTCATTTCCTTTTGAAAAATGATTTAATTAAGAGCCACTGGTATCTAAATTGCATTTGATAATTTGCTACCATTAAGTCATTTTACACTGATAAAGCAATAGTTGTTATCTGTAACTTATGAGAGGAAGTATAAGCAAAATTCAGGCTTTCTTTGTTAACTTCGAAAGGAGAAAGTTTACAAATATCTTGTGTTTTAACGTTGACTTTTTAAAACCTTTGAGCACTTCATTTCTTATGCAAAAATAAAAGATTCACAGATTTTGCTATCTCTGGGATTTTTATTGACTATAGAAGGAATGTATTCTTCCAAAAATGCATTTGATGTATACTTCATTACAGTAGTCTTTGTACTATTATTTAGATCATCTGAATTATCAGAGCCACGTTTAAATTATATGTATTTTGTAGAAATTCTAAACATAGGTTTTCGAGCAGTTTGATTTTAAATAAATGAGGATAGCCTTACTGATTTGGCAAAAAAATATGGTGTAAGTCATCAATGTGTTATTTTATATTATAAGTTTTCAGTTTTATTCTTAAACCCATTGTCTACCTTTGTTCTTTAAAGTTTGAACTCTAGAAAGCTGCTTAGTAAAGATCCTTGGGTACTGTGCTAACAAAAAGAAGAATGAGCATATAAGTTTTAATCAGCTGTTTTCAGTTACAAAGATGATCAGAGCTGTGCATTCAGCAATTCTTTTCCAAGACTGAACGTACAATACTTTTTTCAGGAACAAAATATAGGCAACATTGTTATATTTACTCCAAATTTAATGCAAATATGTTTGTTTTGTTTGTTTGGTTTTGAGGTGCAGAATGGTGGCGAACAACAGATGTTCATACTCGTACAGGGGCAACCCTCTTTCCACCATTACTGGGAATTCCACCACTGTTTGCTCCTCCAGCCCAGAATCATGACTCTTCATCATTCCATTCCAGGACTTCAGGAAAAAGTAATCGAAATGTTCCTGAAAAAGGTATCCACGAGAACATGAGTGAAGTACTACATATCTTCCATTCTAAGAACTATCTTCATTAGAAATCAGGTTTAGTAACTGTTATATGGCATTGTTCTAGGTATTTTCATTTTGCCTTATTATAATAACTCTTTGAGATAGATAGTAGTCTCATTTTACAGCCAAGGGTAAATAAATTATTCAAGGAAACACTCCTTACATGTAGATGTGACATTAGGATTTAAACCCAGGCTTTCTAGTTCATTTTCTTTTCCTTCTATTTCTCTTTACCTCCCTGTATGCAACCAAATATAATATATTTGTATGTAATTAAGCATTAATTTAGTTACGACTAATATCTTGGTACTCTATTTTTCTTTTAAATAATCATTAATATCTCTAAAATTGATAAATATTGTTAGATATTCAAATATCATTTGAAAATGATATTCTTTTAGATTATTTATTAGTATCTTTCAATTCACTTGAATAAATGTTTGGGGGAGTATTTTCATTTAATTATCTTTCTAAACATGGTTTCTTTTAAAGGGGTAAATGGATCAATAAATGGAAACAGTACACCATCTGTATCTGGTATCAGCACATCTGTACTACCCACTACTGCATCAAGTTCCATTGGACAAACTAAAACTATAAGCTCAGGTGGAGGAAATCGAAGATGTAATCAGGAACAAAGCAAAAACCAGCCTTTGGATGCTAGAGCTGACAAAATCAAAGATAAGGTAAATTAATCTATGAAGAATAAATATATGTATCTCTGTGTAATATAAGGTCAAATCACCAGAGTCTGTGGATGAATTTCTTATGAATTACCGACTTCTAGTTTTGCAGATGTATATTTTTATGGTGTGGTATTAATATTGTGTTATCTTGAAAAATTAAAACTGTCAGCACCAATATAAATGATACAAATAATAATAGCTAAAGTTTATTGAGAACTTAGTATATACCGGCTTGGCTCTAATTGCTTTGCATATAATATCTATTTCAATACTCCCTGTATTCCTATTGAGGTAGGTGCTATTTGTATGGTTAACGAGTAAGTATCTGAGCAAGGGACTTAAAGCCAGATGTGTTGACTATAGAGCCCATGCTTAAAAAACGGAAAACAAAAACACTTTTTATTATGGAAAATTTTTAATATGTGAAAGAAGTCAGAATAGTGTAACAAACATATGTATACACTGTACCCATTATTTTGCTTCAACAGTTATCACCTCATGGCCAATTTTATTTCATCTCTATCCCCAGTTGCAAGTTATCCGTTTATTGCTTCTCAGCTCTAAATTCACATTTCTCTCCTTTTCCAGTAGGCACAATGTCAAAGAGAGTCCTAGAGAAACACTGCAAAAGGAAGGGGCTTCTTTTTAAATTTGGTTCATTAGCACTTTCCACATTTAGTTTGAAAAAATATTCCTCCACTAATTTTGATATCACCTCTGGTCAAACCAGGTTACTTATCTTCAGCAAGTAGGTCATAGAACTAAAATACTACTGCTCCTCTGCTGTGTAAGTTATCTTTTCCACAGCAGCCAAAACAATGTTTTAAAACCATAGTTGATTTTTTTATGGTTTTCAAATATCACATGTTATCACTCCCCTCCAGTGCCTTCCTATCCAACTTGTATTAAAATCCTTATGGCCTGTAGACCCTATATTATCTGACCCCTGACAATCTTCCCAGTCTTATCTCCTGCTATTCTCTCACTTGCTTCCTGTGCTCCAGCTGTTCTAGCTAACTTTTCTATTCCTAGAAGATGCCAAACTCATCTCAGCTCACAGCTTTTGCCTTTGATGTTCCCCCTGCCTTGAAAGGCTCTTATATGTTTATATAACTAGTCTTGTCCATTTATGTCTCAGCTCAGAAAGGTCTTACCTGACAACTGCTTCTAGATCTCTATCACCTCCCCCTGCCTAGCATACACTGTCTATCCAAGTATTCTGGTTTATCTATGACATTTATCACTAAAAACATTTATGTATCTTGTTTATTGCTTCTCTGTTCCCTGTTCCCACTTGAACAGAGTTGGTGTCTGTCTTTCACATTCTTATATCCCAAGAGCCTTGAGTAACCATGTCTGGTAAATAGTAGCCTTGAACATGTATTTGTTTGGTTATTGAAAGAAAGAAGTATACAGTAAAATGAAAGTTCAAGGAGAAGGTTCTGATAAGCTTGCCCAAATTGGATGGTTCTAGTTTGAAAGCTGCCAGAATGCAATATACTGGAAATAGAACGGCTTTTTTTCTTTTTCCTTTGGCATGGGCCGGCTCTGGTAATCGAACCCAAGTCTCTGGTATGGCAGGCGAGAATTCTGTCACTGAGCCACTGTTATACCACCCAGAACAGCTTTTAAAATGGGGAATTTATTAAGTTGCAAATTTACACTTATAAGGCTGTGAAACTGTCCAAGTTAAGGCATGAATGAGAGGTTAATCTTCACTTAAGAAAGGCTGATGAAGTTTGGGATTTCTCTCTCAGCTGGGAGGGCACACAGCGACGTTGGCTAGCTTTCTCTCCAGGAATCTTCAACGGCTTCCCCAGGGCTCTGTCCATTCTGTTGGGTCTGTTGGTTCTGGTGGCTCTGGTGGCTCTTTTCAAAATGGTTCCCTCTTAAAGGGCTCCAATAAGCCTACCTTGAATAGATGGAGACACATCTCCATGGAAACCATCTAATCAAAAGTTACCATCCACAATTGGGCGGGTCATATCTCCATGGAAACTATTTAAAAGCTCCCACCCAGCAATACTGAGTGAGGATTAAAGAACTTGGCTTTTCTGGGGTACACAACAGATTCGAACTGGCACAAGAGGGAATTAATAAGCTCTTTGATCATTTTTTGATAAATCTAATAATAAATAATAATTATATATTTTAAATAAGTGACAAGAGTCATGCTCCCTAATTATGTGTGATACAAAAGAACTATACATACACACATAAACACACACAAATAGGGACTAAGGAGATAAAATTGGTGATCTTTTTGATAATTCATCCAAACCTATGTTTTCTTTTCCCCTTTTCTCTAATACTCTTACTTAATGTCTGTTCACTTCTACCTTTTTAAAAATGGGGATTAAGTTTGTTACCTTATGAAAGAACAGACCCTCTGCACACTTTCAAAATACATCTGCCTGTGTGGACAACCAAAGCTATAGGCTGAGCCCCCAGTCTTGGGGTTTGTTCATATGAAACTTAACCCAAGAAAGGATAGGTCAAGTCTACTTAAAATTTAGGCCTAAGAGTCACCCCCAAGAGAGGCTCTTTTGTTGCTCAGATGTGGCCTCTCTCTCCAGCCAACACAATGAGCAGTCTCACCACCCTACCCCTCTCTACGTGGGACATGACTCCCAGGGGTGTGGACCTTCCTGGCAACGTGGGACAGAGATCTTGGAATGAACGGAGACTTAGCATCAAGGGATTGGGAAAAACCCTAGAATGAGCTGAGACTTAGCATCAAGGGATTGAGAAAGCCTTCTTGACCAAAAGGGGGAAGAGGGAAATGAGACAGAGTGTCAATGACTGAGAGATTCCAAACAGAGTCGAGAGGTTACCCTGGAGGTTATTCTTATGCATCAAGTAGATATTATCTTGTTATTCAAGATGTAATGGAGAGGCTGGAGGGAACTGCCTGAAAATGTAGAGCTGTGTTCCAGTAGCCATGTTTCTTGAGGATGATTGTATAATGATATAGCTTTCACAGTTTGACTGTGTGATTGTGAAAACCTTGTGTCTGATGCTCCTTTTATCTACCTTGTCAACAAAGGAGTAGAACATATAGAATAAAAGTAAATAATAGGGGGAACAAATGCCAAAATAAATTTAGTTTGAAATGCTAGAGATCAATGAAAGCGAGGGGTAAGGGGTATGGTAGGTATAATCTTTTTTTTTTTCTTTCCTGTGTTCGTTTTATTTCTTTTTCTATTGTCTTTTTATTTCTTTTTCTGAATTAATGCAAATGTTCTAAGAAATGATGAATATGCAACTAAGTGATGATATTGTGAATTACTGATTATTTATGTTTTATTTTGTTTCTTTATTTCTCTTAATTAATAAATAAATTTAAAAAAAATACATCTGCCTGCCATCTGCATCAGAATCATAGTAAGTTGCTTATTAATGCAGATCCCTGTGCTCTGTTTGGAAGTGGGCCCTAGAAGTCTGCTGATCTCAACAACTGCAAGTGAATCTTACACACTCTAAAGCTTTAGAACCAGCACCTCTAGATTCCCTATTTCTCACACCATCTTTACATAAAACAACTACAGATGGCTTACTTGGGTATTGAAATAGTTTTTCTCTGCTGAATCACTATAGCTCCATCACTCCTTTCCTTTCTAAGCCCCTACTAAAACCAAAAGTTCTAACTTCACTTTAGATGCCTTAGGATTTTTAAACCCTCACCAAACAGGCTTATAAACCAGCAACAGATTTTGGTTGCAAAGAAGCAGCTGTTTCTCTGCTAAAAATATGATAGATTTAATATTACTATATTAATGCTATTTCCCTTAATCCCTACTATTCCCACAGTATTCCAGTTGAGTTCTTCATCCCTCTCCAGTTTGCTATGAGGGAAGGAGATAGCTTAGAGAATGATGATACCTATTAGTCTGGTTATCGAAGAGTGTTAACGATGTGTTAACACCCTCAGTGTGAAGGAAGCATTACAGTGGCTAACATTGGAGCAGTTAGCAAAGTCATTGTAAGCAGAATATAACAGCAGAAGTGAGGATCTATCTTCTCATTCATGTGTGTTTAAGTTAAACATCAGAAGATACAAAAGAAAAAATGTAGATTTACAATCTATAACTATGGCTTAAATTTGAATTCCTGTTTTAGACAAGTATTTTTGTCTTTCATTCCCATGAAAGACTATATTTCTGATAGGATCATCATGGAGAATCATTTTATGATTCACTGGTGCTTTCTCTATATTGTTATCTTTGTTTTATCTAACCACACGTATTGAAATGCTCCTGAGTAACTCCTGAGTACAACTCCTGAGTTGTACTTAAACTTTGTTGGTCTATCATTTCAACATTTCTCCTTTTTAGTTGTGCTATTATAGAATTTTAGCTTTTTCATTGTTATGTAGTCACTTCGTTATAACTCATCCCATGATTTTTCCTCTTTTTATCCACTCCTATTTTCTGTTCTTTAAACATAGAATTTCCCCTTTATGTGATCTAATGTCCATTTGTCCAGCTTTGGATTTTCTCTTTTATACATCTTAATTCCCCAAAATTAATCTTTCTTTTATTATATTTTTCTTTTTTCTGATATGACTATAAAAAAAACTAATTCCTTGACCCTAATTAAAGCAGGCCTTAAACTCTTTCAGTACATGTTTTATCCTCTTCTTAGTACTTACTACTGTATGTAATTATTGCTTTTACATTCATCTGTCTATCCCTCTTCCTGCAACCATTAGAATTTTAGTTTCTTGAAGGCAAGGACTCTGTCTGAAACACTGACTGTAGCTCAGTAATTAGAAGAATATTCAACACATTTTAGGTAAATATTTGGCTATTGACTTGCTATCTGAATAAAGAAGGAAGACTAAAACTATATAAGTTCAATGTGTGTAACCCTTGTCAAAATTGGAGTTATTGTTTTATAAGCTGCTCTTTTTAAACATGCCATTTATTTTGAAGGATGGTCCTCATGTGGGTAGTTCAGTGTATGTGTTATATTGATCCTTCTAATAAGCTGTATATAATACAACTTGCATTTCTTGTTGGGGAATTCTTATCAGATAAGTAAATTTGACCAATTTGTTCATAAATTACTTTTATAGCTTTTTCCCTTTTCCTAAAATGGGACTTTAGAAAAATTTTTACATTTTCCTAAAATGACATTTTAATATTGAAAACATCATTTGAAAATTAAAATAGCATGCCTCTTACAGAAACTCAAGTTCTTTCTAAAAATAAAATCTTGTTAAAAATCTTGCCTTTATCTAGAAACCAAGGAAGAAAGCTATGGAAAGTTCTAGCAACAGTGATAGTGATTCAGGCACATCATCAGACACCTCAAGTGAAGGCATTAGTAGTAGCGATTCTGAGGATCTAGAGGAAGATGAAGAAGAAGATCAAAGTAATGAAGAAAGTGAAGATGATTCTGATTCAGAGAGTGAAGCACAACATAAAAGTAACAACCAGGTATAAATAGTTTCATTGATAGGATCCAAACATTTTTCATATATAAAAATTAACTGTTTTATCCTGACTCCTAAAGTTTATAGATATTTTTAAGTTAATTACCTTTACTTATTATTTTTGCACCAGAAACATAGGAGATGGAGGAATATTTTTAATGGAGCATTTGGTCTATACTTAGTGAGTTTATGTATCTAAGGAACACTTTTTAAAATCCCCCTTTTCTCCAAGTTTTACCATTTGATGTTCTTTGTTTTACAGATGTTAAAAAGTTGCCATTTGATTTTTATTTACAGGTGCTATTACATGGTATTGCAGACCCAAAAGCAGATGGACAGAAAGCAACGGAAAAAGCCAAGGAAAAAAGAATACACCAGCCATTACCTCTTGTGTCTGAATCCCAGACTCACTCATCATTCCAATCCCAGCAGAAACAGCCTCAGGTTTTGTCACAGCAGCTTCCATTTATTTTCCAAAGCTCTCAGGCAAAGGAGGAATCTGTGAACAAACACACCAGTGTAATACAGTCTACGGGATTGGTATCCAATGTGAAACCTTTATCTTTGGTAAATCAAGCCAAAAAGGAAACTTACATGAAACTCATAGTTCCTTCGCCTGATGTACTTAAAGCAGGGAATAAAAATACCTCTGAAGAATCTAGCCCTTTGACCAGTGAATTGCGATCCAAACGGGTGAGTTAAACATTATTTATAGAAGGATTTTATTATTAGAAAAAATTATAACTTTTATATAGTCCTTCAATATGCAGGTTTAAATTAAATTTTGCCCTTATTTTTGTACTTTCCTATAACCAGAAATGGAACATTCACATCTGAAAACTAAATTTCTCTGATTTTATACATGTATATTGTATATATATATACATATATATATATATGTATTTAATATACATGTTTAATAATACATTTGTAGCAACAGGGTCATGTCATTTTTTTTCCGGGTCTAATGATTTAGCAGTAGGAAAATTAAATCATCTGATTAAAACAGACTTTGCTAATATTTTAACTTAATGCCTTTTTCTTTCTGATCTCAATCTGTTCTTCTTTAAAGAAATGAACTATTGAGTAATTTACCTCTGTAATCATATAATTTATAAATTGTAAATATAAAATTCCTTTGTAAAAAATTTTCTTTGGGGCAGGCAACAGTGGCTCAGCAGGCAGGAACGCTTGCCTGCCATGCCAGAGGACCCGGGTTTGATTCCCGGTGCCTACCCATGTTAAAAAATATATTAAAAAAAAGAATTTTCTTTGCCATACGTAATAAATTATATGAAATAGAAAATAATTTGAATAACTTTTACTTATACATCCAGAATCACTCTCAAGAGAATTATTTTATTCCTTGTTTCCTTGCTATTGATTTTATATTATTACAGTCTTCATTCATATAGCCAGTAGAAGTACAGTAATTAAATGGTCATTGCCTTTTATTTAAAACCAACTTGAGTGGGAAAATATGTTTGAACACAATATCCTATCTCTTGGTTATAGGTACCATCATTAGACCTCCTCATTATTAGATATTCCTTATAGTGCTTACTGTTTGCCAGCCATTGATTTAAGTGCTGAACATGCACTTTCTTTTTGAATACTAATATCTGGGTGTTACAAATATTACTATCCCTATTTACAGACGAGGAAACTGAGATTTGGAGAACTTGAACAACTCTCCCCAGATCACACCACTGGTTAATGATGAAAATAGAATTCAAGTCCAGGCAATGTGATTCTAGAGACTTTGCTCTTAACCACTATGATAAGCTGCCTTTCTTTCTTAAAAAAGTTACAATGTACTTGACATTACTCCTATTTTATTACAAAGAATTTTAGAAAAAGGTCAAAGAAAAATGTCTAGAGCAAATCAGCCTTTTTTTTAGAGAATCTAAATGAATGGTTCTCAAGCCTGACTCTATGTTAGAAATATGTGGGAACCCTTTAAAAAAAAAAAAAAAACTCAGAACAAATCAGAATCTCTTGTGATGGAACTTTAGCATTGGATATAGTATTGGATATTTCCTATGTGGTTCAAACGTACAACCAGTATTGGGAACCACTAATTTAAATTGAATGACCAATTGTATGATGATATCATGTATATGAAAACTTGTAAAGCACTGCTCAAACATAAGGAGACATTATTATTGGCATCACATTATTGATTCTCCAAAATAAGCAATTAAGAAATATGTTCTGTGAATTATTTTAATTTTTCAAAATACCCCATTTTAAGATAAGTTAATACAAAGAACCACATCTAGAGTTATATGCATTACAGAAGTTTCCTTAATATTTTCAAAATTCTAAAGGAATTTTATATGACTACCCAGTCCAATAAATGTCATTTGTTGACATTTGGTTAATACATGTAGCCAAGCTCAACTTTTTATACATATGATCTTATTTAACCTTTATATAACTTTGTGAGGTAAAGAAACTAAGGCTCAGAGAGTTTAAGTCACTTGCCAACTCACAGAAGGGATTTAAACCAAGGTCATTCTGATTTCAAAGCCATGGATTAAGATGAAAAATTTGGTATTCCTGCTAATTGGAAATATTCAGAAATTATAATACCAGTTCTCTGAAATGGGGATGGTAGTTAATAGGAGCTATTTTAGGTGAGTAGATATCCTCCTTAGACTCAGCTCTAAGTGAATATATCAACTACTATCGAGTTAGAGAGTATTTTATAAATACTTTTACAATTGCTATCAAGCTTTATGTCTGGCATATAGAATTTTGCTTTATTTCTTATTGTAATCTCATTTGTTTATACTACCTGTTTCGTGTGTATCTGCCTCCCTCACTAGTCTGTGATTTCCGTGGGTGTTATTTAGTCATTGGATCCTTCACTGCCCTTATATTGTACAGTTGATTCAATCAGTATTCATTAATTGGATATGTAGATCAGGAGTGGAATTTGGTAGGTATTTTTGTTTGTTTGTTTGTTTGTTTGTTTTTGGTGTTCCTGGGTGGGCATATGTCCATTTTCTTTTATCAAGTTTACCAAGAGGAAATTTTGTGGTCTGTAACAACTCAGGTGGGGGCTTCAAAAGCAAGAGCTTGGAGGTAGGACAGAGCTTTAAACCTGATTTCCCATTTCTGTCCTCCAAGTGGATATCTTAAAGCAGCAAGAAGTTTTGACACTACACAGATCTCAGTTTTCTTTCCCTCTTCCCTTTTTATGTACCAGCCAGTCTTAATATCAAAAAAGGCAATGAAAAAATTTATTACTCTTGAAAACCTTCAGATTTCAGTATATGGGAGGTGATTCTTCAGTATTGTAAAGTAAGGAAAAATTACAGAAAATTAAAGTATAAAACTAAGGAGTAAATTTTTGTTATCTTTGTCCTTTTGGTCCTATGCATTTAGAAGAATAATTTACAACCTGTAATAAAAGGAGTGCAAATGATTATGTAACATAGTTATGTTCTAAGAAATGAAAATACATTAAAATTTTTCTGCTGAAAATTTTAATTTTGTATATATTAAAGTATTTTATATAAAAATTTTATTATGAAATTCTTTTTAAAAGTAAATAAAAAAAGTTAATGAATTGATTTAGTGTAAGTTCCATATTTTATTCACTGAGTAAATACTAATGAAGCCCTTTCTCTTTGTAATGCATTCCCTTAGGTACAAACATTATGTGGCAGTCTTTGTTTACATAGAATCATCTTAATAACTTAACATACTAATACAGCAAAGGTGCTGAACAGTATAAAAATATTTAATAAGAAATTTTATTTGGCATTCCGTCTGCATTAATACTAGTGAAATCCCCACCACAAATCTTTGGTGTCTTGAATGTTAGGAGCCCAGGTCTGATACTGACAGCAACATTGATTTTAATTTCAAGGCAATCATTTTTGCTGCAGAAGTTTTCCTTATGAAACTTGACTCTACTTCTGTTAACTTAAAAGTATTTTAATAATTCTACTTTGGTTTATTTTATATTTTATTTCGTTTGCACTAATTTAATGAAAGTCATGATTTGATTGTTTTCAAGGAAATACTAATAAATAAAAAACTTTTTGTTTCTTATTTACAGATGTAAATTTATGGCCTAATGGCATTTAAAATTTTTTTCTAGAAACTTTAGGTTTTTCTAAATTGTTTTATTATACTCTTTCCAAGTTAATATGTTAAAGACATGCTGCAGTAGGTCCCACAGAATATTGAGCCACCACTCGAACCAGTTTAATATTTTGAAATATTTGGGTTGTTGTTCCTCTTGCTCTAGAAATCATTTTATCAAGCAATCTATGATTGCTTTTTTTGAATACCAAGTTCAAGGCTCTAACCTCAGTTTGGGGAATACCATAAAGATGAATAAAAGGCATTTTTCTTTCTATAAGGTATTTATTAAAAATGCAAACTTATACTATATGTTTGTTTGTAAGGTGGAATATAAAGAGGTAAAGGAACTCACAGAATAGAGACAGAGTGCTTTTGGCTGGGACAAACATGGAGGGGTTAAGTTTTGGAGAATGAATTTTCATTGGGTTAAAATATATAGAGAAGGATATTTCATTAAGAGAAAATCGTTACAGCCAAATGTGGAGGTATTGAAAGTATAATATGCACAGGGCATGGCAGGTAGTTCGTTTGACTGGAAAGATATGTTTGTGCCTAATTGTAAGTAATGTGAATATCAAAAAGTAAAATGTTTAGGCTTTATAAAGTTGGCAGTGATGGGGGAGGCACTAAAGGATTTTAACCAAGGAGCTAATATAATAAATAACACAAGGTTATATTGAAATTAGCATTGATATATAGCATATATTAGGAATTGGGTGGAAGGACTTATGATATTGCTTAAATTTGAGCAACATTTCAATGGAAGACTCCAAAATACATGATGATATAGCTGATTTAGAAAGATGAAATAAAAGATGCTTTTTAGAGTTTCAGGTTTGAATTATTAGGAGAAGGGGAGTAACAGTAAAGAGAGAGGGACAGCATATATATGTTTTCAGGGGGAAAGATGAATTGAGTTTTAAATATATTAGGGTTAGCTGAGTTTCAACAACTAACTAGTCACGAATGTTATTCCCTTTAGAGAATTTGTATATCATGATTTAAATTTTTATATGAGCAGCTGTTTTTAGATACTGAAGCAAAGTAAAAGCAATGTTTGTTGCTATGGTGCATTGATGGTTTTTTTATTTATGTTTCAACAGGAACAATATAAACAGACATTCCCAGCACAGTTAAAGAAACAGGAGTCATCTAAGAGCCTGAAGAAGGTTATTGCAGCTTTGTCAAATCCAAAAGCAACCTCTAGTTCACCAGCACATCCAAAACAAACATTAGAAAATAACCATCCTAACCCATTCTTGACAAATGCACTTTTAGGTAATCACCAACCAAATGGGGTTATTCAAAGTGTCATTCAAGAAGCTCCTTTAGCACTTACTACCAAAATGCAAAATAAAATTAACGAAAACATTACTACAGCAAATAACACCCCTTTTGCATCACCTGTAAATTTGAGTGCAAGTGGGAGAAGAACTCCTGGCAATCAGACGCCTGTAATACCCTCTCCCTCTCCCATACTGCATAGTCAAGGGAAGGAAAAAGCAGTTAGCAATAATGTAAACACAGTAAAAACACAGAGCCACCCTCATCCTGTAAAATCCTTAGTGGAACAGTTTAGAGGGACAGATTCAGATATTCCTAGCAGTAAAGATTCTGAAGATTCAAATGAGGATGAAGAGGAAGATGATGAGGAAGAAGATGAGGAAGATGAGGAAGATGATGAATCTGATGACAGCCAATCAGGTTATTTTCTATTTTAAAATTTAAGGTATTTCTCTAAATGATCTAAACATTGTAAAGAATTTCTTATTTCACAGACTTACAATAATTGTTATCCACTGTATTTTACACAGCTATATGCATTTCTATAAAAAGCTGATAAAATGGAGGAGTATTTAAAGTTGGAAATCTCAAGTGAAATTCTGTTTTGTTATTCATTTGACATTAAACAAATAATGAACTTTAAAATGAATATAAAGCGTTCATAAATTAAGAAATAATTTCATTAACTTGCGTAATTTTCATTTCACTCAGGATCACTCATTTGTTTTTTTAAGTCTCTGCTGATTGTTAAATTATGGATACAAATTTCTAACAAAGGGCAAAATTGCACTCACAGTAAGTTAGGAAGGGCCTACAAGCCTATCAGTAACACAGAACTTATTAAACAGCATCTCGGTACTCCCCAATTTTATTTTGATTCATTTCTCTTTTTTTTTACATGGGCAGACACCGGGAAATGAACCCAGGTCTTTGTCATGGCAGGCAAGAACTTTTCCTGCTGAGCTACCGTGGCCCACCCTTTGATTTATTTTTTTGAATGAAATGATTTAACTCTTGTTGAAAGGCATTTAAAAATAATGTTCAAGTTGTTGAAATACACTAAAAAATCCAGGTCATTAAAGTGTGTGTTTACTATTTTCCTTCCTTCTTCCCTTCCCTCACCTTCTTATTCCACAGAAGACTGAGAGCATAGAATATAAAATAGTTTAAATTTTAAATACAAAGAATAAATTCCTAAATTAAAAGTTTGTGAATTTGTTTTTGAGCTCCCACAAATCCAACCATAAATTTTCTAGCATCCAATGTGAATAAGAAAATATAGTCAGTTATACAACTTAAAGTGTCTATAGATAAAAACAAACTAATCACTCATGACAAGAATATCTTTTCATGAAAAGACTTTTTCCCCTAGGGTTCCCATAAACACAGCTTTACAGGATATAATGAATATCAACATTGGTAAGTTTCAAAAACTTTTTTTTTTGATGAACCTCATTGTAGGCACATGGAATCCACATAAACACAATTTCACAAGAGCTGTTGTCCTTAGAACCATTAGGAAACAGTCCAAGTATCAGCCCTCTGCTTATCAAGGTTAACCCAGGAATAAAATTTACATACCTAGAAGAATTGTACATTCTTTAATCTTCCCTAATATATCATGTGTTTGGTGATATGAATCTTAGCTCAAGTACTTAAATGTACAAGAAATATGACTTTATTTTTGTTAAATTAATTTTCATCTAACATCTGCATCTCATCATAGTGACAGAATATTTCATCTCAGTTCTCCCTCCCAAAGTCCCAGTGGCATTGTGCCCAAAAAAAGGGGGAAAGGCTTTAATTTATCACAACAGTAACTAACATCCTCCATGTCCAAGACTGCTATGAACCAACCTTTGGGAGTCAGGTGTCCTTTTCATTCTATCAGTAAGAAGTATACTACCTCTCCTTTCCCCTCCAAGATGCCCTTATATTATCTCTTCTGAGGGTTAAGACTTTCACAGAGGCATAATTTATTAAACCGCTTGGCACTTACCTCTGATCATTGCTCTCCCCTTCCATTGCGGAAGTAAAAGCTTGGCTTCTGGCATGAAATTGGAGAAGGTTTGGAGATGAGAGGACTACATAGTTAGAGCACGCTTAAATAAATGAATCAGTAAATTATCCTACTCAAATAATTTCAGTAAGCCTAGTCTTTTATGAACTGTAAGACACTTGAGATCTTGCATGTAAATAGAAAAACTGCAGCAAAAAAAAAGCCAAACATCTCCCCCCAGAACATTGTTTATTTCACCTCAAAGGCCAGATGAAAGGATGATGGTGGTTCCAGATGTCTCTGCCTCATACTGGACTTAGTGTATTTCTTAAACCACTGCGGACTTTTAATTTGAGTGATCGGTTCTATTTCCTCTATTAAGTTAAATGTGACTTTGTAACCATTAAGCAAAACCCATCCTGTGACTAATGTCATGTGAGAAGAACTATTTTATAATTAAAGTATTGAGAAAAAGTGATATTTTCAGTGAAGAGTTTTGAAGATTTTTAGTCTACATATATTGTACTCAAATACTTTTAAAATTGTAATTTTTACTACTACTTTTGAGGAAAATTGCTGATTTTAGTGCTCAGTCACAAATGCTGGTTCCTGAACCATTCCATTTAGATGAAAACTGCCCAGCTGTTTGTGATTATCTAGTTATAATTTACAAATACTTCTTTTTTACTTCCCAGAATCAGATAGTAATTCAGAATCAGATACAGAAGGATCAGAAGAAGAGGATGATGATGATAAAGACCAAGATGAATCAGATAGTGATACTGAAGGAGAGAAAACATCAATGAAACTGAATAAAGCAGCTTCCTCTATCAAAAATCCTTCCATCAGTCTCACAGCTCATTCAACACCTCGTAACCCCCATATAGCAAAGGCCCCAGGGTCTGCTCCTGCTGCCTTATGCTCTGAATCCCAGTCACCTGCTTTTCTTGGCACACCTTCTTCTGCACTTACTTCAAGTCCACACTCTGGTACTTTTATTTTATTATTATTAAAGACAAACCATAACAAGAATTTATATTTATATTGTGTTCTGGAGATGATCTCATTAGAGTCAAGTGTTACAGTGTTATAGTTGGATTTTAGAAAGGTCAGCATATAATTTCAAAGGATATGACCTATTACCATGTTTATTCTCTGCTTCCAATTTAAGAACTGAATGATGGCAGGTCTTGATTTTGAAGACTTTCCTGCTTTTGTGCTCAATATGTGCTTCTTGAATATAGAATTTGATCAACAGTTGAACTTTTTTGCGTTTTATAAAAATGAGTTTCCATGGTTAGTTTAGGAACAATTGTATATATCTGCCCAATGTATATCCAAAATCATTTGTATTAGTGAATAACATAATTATTCCATTAATGTGCCATATCTTTTTCTATTTTCCCTTTTATAAACTTTTAGACATCTTCATTAAAAATTTCTGCATTTAATATTGCAAAAGATATTGCAAAAACAGAGAATGTCTATTCTCATTCAATAGCTAATAAAATTTAGATGTGTGTAGTAAAATACTATATTAGTTGTTTCATTATTTCACCCTCTCCTTGGTAATATCTAGTTTGCTTTCATTTGCTGGAAAACAGTATGATATCCTACTAATGTTAGATAAGTGTTTGCATTTGTGAAACTTGATCATTGTCTATGAAAAATTTTACAAATAATCCTAGTCCTAATCTTTTGTACTTTAGATTAATTAAAAGACCAGTAGTGTTTTTTACTATGGCTTTATGTGAACTTTTACATTAAATTGTTTTTAAGTATATGAACAAGCTGTTGAAAATTTTCAGAATCTAGAAACTCCTGTTTTCAAAGAAGACAACTTTAAGCAGATTTTCTGAAACTTCTCTCTACTATTTCCCTCTTCTCTAGCCATTTCCTTAATAACTAAATGAGGAGAAGAAAACTATATATTTTTTCTTAGATTGTTTTCCTTAAAGAAAAAGACTAGTTATTTTGTATTCACACCAAAAAAGGAAAGAAAACCTCTGCCTTATATAAAGTCTTTTGTTGAAAGCCATCTGATAAGTATTGTGCAAGATGTTGAAACACACTAAATAATCCGTCATTAAAATGTTTTTAAGAAAAATTTCTAAGTTATCAAAAATAATTTTCATCTTTATAAACTCATCTTTTATATTAATTGGTTGAATTTTCTTGAAGGAATTTCCAAAAGAAGAAGAGTAACAGATGAGCGCGAACTGCATATTCCTTTGGAATATGGGTATGCAAAATAACGTTTCTCTTTTTGCTTTTCCCTCGTGTATTTATGCATGTTTGATGTTTGCTTCATTTCAAATTCTCTGCTCTTTAAAGAAGTGCACAAACTGCATAATATTTAGTAGAGTAGAAGAGTTTGCACAAAGGGTGAAACTGTTGATACATCAGGAAACTGAAATTAAAAGCTAACTGTTGTGCAGAAGTATTGTAGAGCCAATATAGGATCATGCAGCCAGATGGGGATATTACTAAAAAGAATCAAGAGCAAATCATTTGGCAAAGGGCAGAAATACGGTTAAGAGTGCAGAAGTTTTGGTGAAGATACAATTAAAGAACAGTGAAAGCCAGTTTGGGTAAAACTGGGGGACTTCAGTAGAATTTGGCTAAAATGGTTTAATTGTAATTGACAGGTTTAGAATTGAAAGTACATGAGTCCCAAAGAACAGGAAGCCAGGTTTACTTTACTTTCCTCACTTAAAATTTTTCAGATGTAAAAAATTATATATTGATACGTTATATTGATACTATATATTGATAAATTACTGAATATTTTTGAATACCCAAAGCAACACCAGTTATGATTTTAAAAATATATAATAGAGCTTAATATTTGTAAATTGAGTCTTTGATTTATTTTTAGTGAGTTACCTAGCTAAAAAGATAAATAATTTTAATAATGAATATTTCTGTGTTGTATAATTAGAGGCTTATTTTTGTTTTCTTTGCATTTTTCATGTTTTCTAAAAGTGTGTATACTTAAATATTTTTTAATTTTTAAAAACTTTCTTCAAATCAACTATGTCATAATCTTCATTTCTGTTATGTGTAGCTGGCAAAGAGAGACAAGAATAAGAAACTTTGGAGGTCGCCTTCAAGGAGAAGTAGCATATTATGCCCCATGTGGAAAGAAACTTAGACAGTACCCCGAAGTTATAAAGGTATACACTTTTCACCAAATAACATATATTTGGTACCTATTAAGCATGTGAATGGAAAATGAAAATGTGCACTCCTTCCTCAGATAAAGTTCCTTGGTACAAAGTATCCTTTTGTATGGGATTTATATTTTTAACCTAAATTGATCTGCTATAAATCCATACATAACCCCTTGATAGAATATGAAAAACATTAGTGTCCTGAAGATAGTTATACAATCAAAGCTGGGTTGTAATTATTAAAACCTGAAGTGGAAAAATATGTGATTTTTTCAGTATCTCAGCAGAAATGGAATAATGGATATCTCAAGGGACAATTTCAGCTTCAGTGCAAAAATAAGAGTGGGTGACTTCTATGAAGCCAGAGATGGACCGCAGGTATCTACTTCTTAAAAGTACAGTCTTTGAACCAAAAAGTAGTACCATAACCTAAATGAAGTAAATTTCACTACACTGGAGCATTGTTAGTTAATGCTTACTTAATTGTAAGTTAGCTTTTATTAGTTAATTCATGTAGCTAAACATAACTTTGTGATAAACGCTAAGTCTTCAATTTACTGTGCTACATACAGTAACAAGGAGCTTTGACCTAATAGATTTCTTTTTCTTTTCTTTTTAAAAATAATTTTTTCCTGTTAATTCTATCATTAATTGCATAATTTATGCAGGTATGAAAGTATCGGCATGTTCATGTGAAATATGGGGAAACTTTAGTTCCCTGAAAAGTGAAAATTTTAAAATTTTTAAATGAGTAGGAAGGCCATGTTATGATAAATCAGTTCAAAAGACTATAAATCTGCCTTAGATTGTTGGAAGGATCTTGGTCATTTGATTATGCCATGCTACATAATGCATTTTCACAAGTTTGGTAATCTTTGGGGGGATTTCTTAAAATTGGGTAAGTGAAATTTCCACTTTTTGCAGAAATTTGAGTTTTTCACTATAATTATACACATTTCTGAACATACCACTACAGATCCCCTTGGACTCAACTTTGCAGCTTAAGTACAAAATCTCACCAGTTAACACAAAGAACCAACCAGTGAGATCTCATTTCCTATGTTTCCTTTAATGTTTTCCCTTTGTTTCTTACTTTGTATTCAGCTGTATGAGCTTAATTTTTCCCTTTGACTTTATCAGCTCCATCGAAAGGGGTCCTAGTTAAGAAAGGAGGAGACCTCGATTCTTGTCAATCCATAAAATAATTTCGTGATTCTGAATAACAACAAAATAATGCCCTTTTTCCCTCAATTTTTTTTACCTGCCAAAAATAAGCAATAGTAATTGCACTTTTCATCTCATAGGATTATGGTAAATTTAAAATGAGATGGTATACATGAAAATGTTTCAAAAATGTTAAAACCTCAGCCAACTCAAGTTGATTTTTTTTCCTTGATTGAACTTGTCTCCCCCGTGGCTTGTTATAATGCACAGAAAGAAATTTTTCCTGGTACTTAACATTTTATTTTCTGAATAGGCAGCTTTTCTATCCTATCACACCCTCTAAATTCATAGTTAAAAAAATTGAAAAGGTTTTCCCATTGTGCAAGAATTTTATTCTGAGAGCTAAGAAAATTAAGAGAATTTCCCAAGGTCACACAGTTTCAGCAAGGCAGACACATAACTAGAACCTTAGGCTTCTTGACAATATTCATATACGTCAAAGATCTTCTTTTCCATTATTGTCCATAACTTTTTAAGGAATAAGTTATGTTCTGATCTACTTGTCTTTTTATTGCTAGTTTTTTTGCCAAAATGTGTTTATCTAAAGTTTAAGTTCTTTATGAAAATATATCCTAGGATTTTTATTTTTATGTTTTAAACTTAAACATTTTCTTACTCAGACAGCAGTGGTCCCCGAGCAGATTCTCAGAATTTTAGTGAACTGCCGTGTTATTTTACACATTCCTCATATGCTGGATCAGTTTTAGTTACACAACTTATGATCATTAGAAGGCGATGGTTCATGTTATGAGATTCTTACTTCTCTTATTTATGCCAAAGGTATCTTTATTTTTGTAGGTCCAGTAAATTTTCCTCTTGAGAAGAAAGCTAATTGCTGTTCAATATATAAAGGATTTGTAGTTTTGTATCAGTAATAATTAGACTTAATCTTTAATGCCTCATTAGGCAGAGCAGAATATTCTTTGACATCCATTCACTTTTTTTTAAACATAATCAATTTTTTCCAAATGCATATCAAGAAAATATGACAAAGTATTAAATCCAGAATATGTTAAGCTGCCAATATTTCAGCAGAATGGTAGGGAAGAAATAATAGCAATTTTGAGAGCACTTTTCTCAGTTTAAAAAAATTAGTACGCTGCATTCATTACAGAATACTTTTAGTAAACAACAGTTAAAGGTAAGTAATCCAAGAAAGTGTTTTAGTTAATTAATTAGAAATGCATATAGTTGTATAGCCATATACATTTCTCTATATTGTATGATTAATAAGTAGAAAGTTAGTTAAATTAGAAATGTTTATTATTATATATTTTCTATGAAAATGAACAAAGATGTGTTTTTGTTAGATTATCTATGATTGTAATTGTATTTGGTCTAGATTTTAAAAAAGATGTAAAATATACTGTTACCATTCAGTGGTGCTCTGTGTGTTTACAATATGTCTGCTTTTATACCAATTGTATAAATGATATTATGGATTATATATATTATAAAACAAAATTATGCATATTTAAAGACTGGATGGAAACATGTCAACATTTTAATAATTAATGTTGTCGGCGGTACAATGGATCTTTTTTCTTTCCACTTCCTATTGCATTTTTCAAATTTTCTAAAATGTGCTTATATTATTTAACCTAATGTGAAAAACAATTTCCTATGCTTTAAAAATAAGTGCTTCTACCCTATATAACCCAATAAAGCTAAATATTCAGTTTTCCAAACGCATGGGGATTATATATAAAGATTTTAAATGTTACATCTACATTTTTCCAAGCTAAATATGCCTATTTTTGGTGTTTGATAGCAAATGAAATAATATTTATTTGCGATTCATTAATATTCTTATTCTCTCTCCTAATAAATCATTTGTCCTAGAAAATACATTTTCTCCATCATATTTCTTTTTTCTCTTAAAACTCATCAAATAATAACCAATATTCTATCAGTTCTCATTTTACTTAAAGAATTTCAAAAATTGCAATAGTGCTATTCAAAAGCTATATGGTTTTCTTTTTGTTTTGTTTTTTTAACATGGGCAGGCACCAGGTATTGAACCTGGGTCTCTAGCATGGCAAGTGAGAACTCTGCCACTGAGCTTCCACTGCCTGCCCCCAAAGCTATATGTTTTATAGAATAAATTAAGGAGATAATTTCTGCTAGAAGATAAACCAGTGGAGAACCATGGTTATGTGTTATAAGGTTAATCCTTTCTTGACCCAAGATATTTCTGAGTATTAGATAGTGATTATACCTTTATTTATAATAGGAAACATTATTGAAAATATTGACCAAATTTTCATAGTACAATTAGTTGAGAAGTGTGAGAGCTCATATTTATAGAAATTTAAGTAATTAGTCATTAACAGAAAAACAACAATCTAGTGATTACCTTTAGAAAAAGAAAAAAGAAAAGCCCTTACTTGGGGTAAATAGATGGGGTTGACAAAAGAAATGCCAAAATGCCCTTAATTATCTTTTTATTCATACTTGATTTCAGTTCATAACGTTGTAAGAGATCATTTGTAGTATCAGCTGCTTTTCAGCATCAAGTGGTATTAGATATCAAACACTTCTTACCAGCTTCTTTAAAGACCATGATTCTAGGAGTGATAGAATGCATGGAACAAAACCAACTGTAATGCTCTTTATAGGGCCATGTTGTACTGTCTGGCTGCCTTCTAATGCATTTCTGTTAGCTATTTTAGCCAGTGAAACCACTTGAAAAAAAACAGTGTAAGGTAAATGGATTTCTTACAGACATCTGCTCCATCACATTATAAAGGACTTAATGTTTATCATTATTTTCATCTTGTTTCATTTTTTATTGTCAGAATAATAGGAAATAAGGTTGAGCTAGATAGATTTTGGTAAATATCAAATAGCGTTGTTTCTGTTTATCTAAATATGACATTTAGCTAAAAAGTATTCACATTTTTCTTAGGAATATGTGAAGGCTTCAAAACAAATCATTAATGAATGACAAAGATTATTTTGAAATATTTAATAATCTACTTTGAAAACTTTTTTTTTTTTTGTTAACTGTAGAGAACAGAAAACTTAAGCATAAATATTACAATTAAGCTTATTTTTAACCAGGAGGTCCACATATTTACAGTATTGAATGTCTGCTGTATTTAGGCTACAAAAGCAAAGATGTGCAGAAGGAGAGATGCAAAGAAGGAACAAGTTAAAAGTGACTCTGAAAAAAAAAGTGACTTCAAAAATGTTGCTTTTCTCTGTTTGAAATTTTGTATCTTTTAAAGGCCATGAGAAAAGTAAAATGTGTACAGTATCTATTGGGAAGAGCGTTTTTTCTTACTCACTTTTAATCCAATAGCTATTTGTGGCAAATGCTTAATGTACCAGACATTTTTTTCCAAATATATTCTCCCTAAAGGCATTTTCCATAATTATGAAACATTTCACTACAGAAATGAAGATGAAGTCTTGACTTTGAGGAAAAAATAGTGTTAGTAAAGAAAATGAAAAATACAAAAAACAGAAGTTATTTTAACTGGCTTAAAGAAGGTTATTATCTGGAGAAAATAAAAACTAGGCATAGTGCTGCCTAGCTAAAGTCAGGGTTTTATTAATAAGGAGTAGGGGAAGAGACATGGCAATAAGGCAGGCAACAGTCAGTCTATGACACAATTTTATCTCAAATAAGTGAAGAAAAGATTGGTAGTCAACAACCAGGGTTCTAATTCAACTCTGCCGTTAACTGTCACACCTAATGCAACATAGCTGTGAGCACATATGGACACTGAGAACTTGAGAATCAATTTCAGAAATATAGAAGTCTGGAAATTTATGTCACTAATCTACCAGGTAGGATTTTTGTTGGTTAGGCAAAACTTATACAAGGAAGTCAACTGTATAAATCCATGTACGGAGCTAAGGAGGTATTGAAAGCCATAGTTCTTAAGAGGGTGGCCTACTGTACATAACAGGAAAGCATAGCCAGCATTGTAGAAACAGTTGTACCAAATCACATCTTTTTCAACTGTCTTCAATAGATGACACCTCTTCTCCCCGTCCCCTTAGAAAGATAGCTGATTTTGCTTTTGACATCTTTAAAGTGCTCTCCAGTATATAATATTAATAAGCAACATGACCACAAGAATCCTCAATTCTGAAAAGTTTATGGTATATCAGCCTCTACCTAACTGCTTCTGGTGCCATACAGTAACTAAAAGCAGGCATAATACTAAACTGTGAAATAGGTATAAGGAAGTAAACAAAATTCTCATTTTTCTCATGATACTGACTTTTATACTTTCCTTTAAATATAAAATATCGAGTACTTTGAAAAATATTTGATGTCCTTGCTTTGCTAATGCTCTATTTCTTAGTTTCCTGTCAGGGTAAGTCAGCATCTTACTTTGAAAAACTGAGGCCTACTTATCTATGCCTTAATTCTTTCATCTTTAATATGAAATATATCCATTAGGAGTTTCTAGGATCTCTTCCCTTTTAGATATTGATTCTAAAAGTTTTATGTAATCTATTAGGAAGTAAAGGATTTTTAAAGCACATTTCAACAAGAAAAGTAGTATAAAATCAACTTTGATTACTTAAGCTGTGGTTAAATTTCCGAAATTTATATAGCTAAAAATCACTTGGATCAATGATCAATTCACTGAGTTAAGACTTTTAAAGAAAAATCTATTTTAAATGAATTTTAAGTTGTATTTTCTTTACTTAGAAATTTAAAAAAGAAATGAGATTTTATGCAATTTAATTTATTATGCAATTTAATTTTAATGACATTCCTATTTCAACATTTCTATTATTATTAATAAATAGCACCCAAAGTATAGTTGGACATCTTATCAACAGTTGTTCTGCTTTCATCTTATCTGTGGACATTAAATTGTCTAATTAATTGGGTTTCCCACCTCTCAGTAAAAGCGAGAGTCAATTTGTGGTTCACCGGCAACATGTTTTGGTCTTAATGCCTCATTCCTGCTTCCATTTTACTTCTAGTTTGTATTTCTTTTTCTTTTGTTGCTCCCATTTTATTTGATTTTATATGCTTCTAAGTGATTTATTTTGGAGTGGAAAACAGTGTATAAATAAATGAGGTAAACCAGTCTACCAAAAGCCAGTTCACTGATCCATACATTTATTTGCCAAAGTTCTCAAGTATTTCTCCATCTGGTATCTCAGCTTTGATCTGTTCAGGAAAAAAGCCTCGCTACCGTTTCCCTTTTCCATATTGCTTAGAGATTACTCCATACCTTATGCACCTTTCTTGTCTCCATTTAGGCTTCTCTCCTTCACATTCGAGTGGTCTTCACATCCAGTCATTTCTATCTCCAAAAGGCCAATGCATTCATCTTCCTTTCAAGCTCACTTCCTATACTCTAATCTAGACCCTCTTTATTTTTTACGTGGACAATTGAAATAATTTCCTGGCCCATCCTCAAAACTCTTTTTTCAAAATCATTACTACTCAAGACTTTGGCCCTTGAATCACGTCCTTTGGAATAGCCTGAGTTAGAGGTCTTGTTAAAAATGTTGGTACTCTAGTGTACCTTGCTCAGAATAGGTGCCTCAACAATATTTAAGTAATAGAAACTTTACTTTTATAATATATTATAGTTGCACAGTATAATTTTACTAATCTCATTTACTTTATTTCCCATAGTTCTCTCAAAGCCACAATTGTTTTGGCTACTCACTGAATTGGATTGAAGCTAACTTTTAAGTCTCAGATTTCCTAAAATATCCCTATCTCATTTTCTAAAATCCAGGAGCCAGAAGATGTTATATGTAATCCCAGTTAAACAATTCCCTTAGAAAGTATTTACTTTCTAAATGCCAAGGCCAAAAATTTAAATGATAATATCACTATCTGCCTATAAGTTTTGGGCACCAACATATTGTATTTGTTTTTGTTTTTTTGTTTTTTTTTAAATATGGAACGCTTCATGAATTTGCGTGTCATCCTTGCGCAGGGGCCATGCTAATCTTCTCTGTATCGTTCCAATTTTAGTATATGTGCCGCCGAAGCAAGCACTTGTATTCGTTTTTGATACAGGTGTATTTTACTAGCAGAGCAATAACATAACTCTGTAAAAATTTTATTTGCATAAAAGATGATATGTTTATAAAACCCTTTAAATCTTGATAAAAAATTGATGTTATTAGTAATAAGATACTTTAAAAACTGAATACAAATTCATTTATAGACTCTTTTATTAGTCTCTGTCTTCTCCAAGTGTTACAAATGTCACTTTTATATTTTTCAATTTAAATAATGCACGCTGCCTTGATGTGTAAGAGCATAATAGAAAAATGAAAACCTAAACTAAACAAAAGCTTCCCAAGCTGTAAACATAAAATTGTTTTGATAACTTTCTTTTTAATAGTTTATGGCCTAAAAATGCATTTGCTACAACTATTGCTCCTGTTGACTTCATTTGAAATTTCAGTAGGCAAAAGATTCTCATTTTTCTCAGAATTAATTTTTAAATTATTTTATCATGAGAATTACTAAAATATATTAATATAGCTATTGTTAACCTATAGATATGTAATTGTGTACTAGATTTTTAGTGATTGAATCCTTCCTTGACATAAAGTTGGTTGTACTCTCATGGCTGAATATTGTGATCAGTCATTTATCAAGTATCAGGATATCTTTGTAACATCAATTAAGTACATGTAGTGATTAAGAGCACAGGTTTGAGAAGGAGACAGTCCTGGGTTTGAATTACAGCTGTGTTCCTTCCTGTCTCTGTACCTCAGACAAATTATTTGACTTCACTGAGCCTAAACTCCTTCAATTGTGATGTAGGAAACTCATTGGATGAGATAGAGCTATTGTGAAGATTGAAGTATAGAAACTATTCACAGTGCCTGAAAAAAGTACAAAGTGCTTGGAACATGGCAATGTAGCTATTATACATTAGTTGAGCAGGAGTTGTGTTTGTATTTTTATGACCCATTCATTGACTGAGATATTCAGTCTCTTTGTCCAAAATTAGGAATATGGCATAACTCAAGAGGTTTTGCTTGTTAGTAGTTGCAAAATTGCACCCAGTAGTTCTAACTCAAATCTTAGCATGTTTTAAAAAAATTTATTTGGGCGGGCCATGGTGGCTCATCAGGAAGAGTTCTCACCTGCCATGCCAAAGACCCGGGTTTAATTCCCGGAGCCTGCCCATGCAAAAAAAAAAGAAATTCTTTAACTTTACTAAAGAACTTAACTCTTTAAAAAAATGTTAGAGGGCAGACCACGGTTGCTCAGCAGACAGAGTTTTTTCCTGCCATGCTCGAGACGCAGGTCAATTCCCGGTGCCTCCCCATGTAAAAAAAATAAAAAGTTAGAAATTATAAAACAATTATTTTAGAATGAGGCCTCTCCTGTATCTGAACATATTACTTAGGACTAAAAATAAGGTAATGTAACAATATACTTGTTTTAATTGACACATATAGGATAGATGAAAACCAGATTAAGAGTTTATCTATCCACTGAACAGGATTATTCCTATTATATCCTAGCATTGTGTTTGTGTGTGTGCCTCCATTAGGAAGTTAATGATAGGAAATCTCAGATATATACAGAAGTACACAATAATATGCCCATCACCAGCTTTGGTAATTATCATTATGGCCAATATTGTTTTACATATACTTTTTCCCCTTCCATAATTTTTTGAAGTAAATCTTATACATCTTATCATTTTATCTGTAAATGTTTCAATTTATATCTCTGAAAGATGAGCACTCTTATTTTCCAGAATATCCTTATCACACTTTTAAAACATTCCTTAATATCATCAAATTCTGTCATTGTTCATTTTCATTTCATTTGTGTGTTTATTTTTCAATATAGATCAATGTAAACAAAAATATATATAGTTTGGTTAAATTTGAAATCATTAAAATAAGAACACCAAACATATGCTAAAGGCTATGAATAATCATAAATCTAAATTTAATTTTAAAAATAAAATTCCTAAAGTTTATAACTGCTTTATAAATTTCAAAATATCTGTGAATTTACTTGTTATTTTATGGCATATTGATCTCTTGTGTTTCTTTTATTTTTAATATATTATTTCTATAAAATGTTAATTAAAAGGGAATGCAGTGGTGTCTTTTGAAAGAAGAGGATGTCATTCCCCGTATCAGGGCAATGGAAGGTCGTAGAGGAAGACCACCAAATCCAGATAGACAGCGAGCAAGAGAGGAATCCAGGATGAGACGTCGGAAGGGTCGACCTCCAAATGTTGGCAATGCTGAATTCCTAGATAACACAGATGCCAAATTGCTAAGGAAACTGCAAGCTCAAGGTAAGGAATGATATATATCTGACATTACAATAATCATACTTTTTAAGGCAAGTATTTCTTACACTTTTGACTGCTTTCAATTTCTAAGTAGATATTTGTGTTAGGATAAAAATGAGAAAATAAGGAGTCTCACTGGTAACTGGAGTTCTTTGATTAGGTACTCTCCTTTCAAGAGCCATGCTCATAAACACATCCTGCCCTGTATGTTTAGAATTACAAAAGTGAGTGTTAAGCTTTTAAAGCTTGCACAGAGAGGGAATCAACCAGCACTTGGCACATGCCTTAAGGTTGTGCCAACTTTCTGGAAATTCTCATTTTAACAGCTCCCGATTCCTTGAGATGGGACATGGGAATAACTCCAAAATATGTGGATCTATGGAGTAAATTTTCAGTCAGAGAACTCCAATTACTGGTAAGTAACCCCAGTCTTTTAGTTTGGGTTCTTCTGTAGTGTGGGTATCTTATGTATATTTTCAAAACGCCCAACTAATAAATTTAAATTAAAAAGTATTTTAATATCACCAGAAAGTATAACTTATCAAGCTCAAAATGCTTATAACCTCAAGTGTATCTATGATTCAAAATTATAAAGATAAAAGTTCACATGCTGTGCTGACACAGAAAGCTGCCTATAATAAAATAGTTCTGCCATGTAATCTGAGTTACTAGTTACAAATGTAAACCTCTTAAGGTTCTTTAAATATATATCAAATATCTATAGGTGTCATATTTGCAATCATATATGTAAACATATTTGTAAAATGTAAAATAAAGGTTTAATATATATCAAAAATTATTTTAAAAGATTACCAGGATTTTATTTCTTTTCATGGGCTTTTACTATTCCTATAAATAAAGCCCCAAATCTGGAGGAAATGCCTAAAAGACTTATTTCTATTTACTGTAAACACTGTCATGATATTGATTAATTTGTTTTTAACTTGTTTCTATTACAAAACAAATATCCATGGTAAAATCATAGAACAGAATACGTTAAAGGACACTCACCGGCATAATTATTAATAACAATTTTTTGTTAATCTTCCCAGAAAATTTAACACTTACACAGTCACACATATACACGCATGTATCTTTTGATTTCTAAAATAAATGGCCATATTTACATACTCTTCAGCTTCCTTTTTTTTTACACTTAATTGATCTTGAACATCTTTCTGTATTAGCACTTATAAATCGACCTTATTCTGTATAATGGCTGTATAGTAAGTGATGCTATATATGCCATACATTGAATTGATCTTTTGATGATTGTTTAAGCTATTTCCTGATCTTTGCTATCACAAACAATGCTGCAATAAATAAATATTACACATATCTTCACATCCTTCTAAAGATATTGCTGCCTATAGTAAAAAATCCTAAAAGTTGAATCTCTGAATAAAAGGCTATGTGTATTTTCATTTTTGATAGATATCAGACAAATTTTGTCTCCAGAAAGGTTGCAACAATTCATGCTTCCATCAATAACATATGCTTAGTTTTTCTCTGTCTTAGTATATTAGATATTTTTTATATTATTATATTTGGGTTCTTTTAAGACTTTCCTCTTCCCTGAATGGTTACTAATAGAGCTTAAACAGAAAAATGAATGATGGATTATTAAAGTTTGTATTATCAATAAAACAGTACCATTGAAGAGTGTATGATAGTGGAGAAGGTCAGCATTCTTTTCAAAAAGTAAGGGAGGGGGCGGGCAAGGGAAGGCAAGGGGGAAGGGACAGTTGGTCTCAGACTGCGCTGGGTTGCCGCCGCCGCTGCTGCCGCCATCGTGCCAACCCCTAGGTTCCTCCTCCAGAGCAAATACTAGGTGACCAGAAACAGTACAGAACAGCTCCCGGGGCCACTGCAGGGACCAGACACACAGCGTACCCCACTCTGGACTGGCTGGACTGTCTGCGAGACTCTGCTGCGGTGAGCTCCCCAAGCGGCGCGCACTTCCCCGGGCCGTGGCGGTTGGCGACCGGCGCCTCTCGCTCCCTCCTTCCCGGACCGGCTAAGAGTCTCGGAGGCAAGTTTCCCAAGCCGCGGCGGCTGGCGCCCCTCTTTCACGGGCGGCTTCCCGGACCAGCGGCGGGTCTCGGATTGGCGAGTTCGCCAGGCCACGGCGGCTGGCGACCAGTGCCGCTCCCCAACAGGAGGCTTCCCGGTCCGGCGGCGAGTCTCGGATCGGCGAGTTCCCCGGGCGGCAGCGGCCGGCGACCAGCGCCCCTCCCCCACAGGCGGCTGCCGGGAGGGAGAGGAGGGAGTTTCCGACCATAGCAGGGACTGGGTCCAACCAAACACCAATAGTGGCATTAATAAAGGAGCCACAACATCTTTTGCTGGTGGGACCCGAAGATAGACAAGCGCCACCTACTGGGCAGGATAAAAACAGCAGAGCCCAGAGATTTCACAGGAAAATCTTTCAACCTGCTGGGTCTCACACTCAGGGAAATCTGATTAAATGTCCAGACTCCAGCAAAAATAACAAATCACACCAGGAAAATTGAAGATATGGCCCAGTCAAGGGAACAAACCAATAGTTCAAATGAGATACAGGAGCTGAGACAACTAATGCTGAATATACGAAGAGAAATGGAAAACCTCTTCAAAAACCAAATCAATAAATTGAGGGAGGACATGAAGAAGGCAAGGGATGAACAAAAAGAAGAAATGGAAAGTCTGAAAAAACAAATCACAGAACTTATGGGAATGAAAGATACAGTAGAAGAGATGAAAAAAACAATGGAAACCTACAATGGTAGATTTCAAGAGACAGAGCTTAGAATTAGTGAACTGGAGGATGGAACATCTAAATTCCAAAAAGAAAAAGAAACTATAGGGAAAAGAATGGAAAAATTTGAGCAGGGGCTCAGGGAATTGAATGATAACACGAAGCGCACAAATATACATGTTGTGAGTGTCCCAGAAGGAGAAGAGAGGGGAAAAGGAGGAGAAAAACTAATGGAAGAAATTATCACTGAAAATTTCCCAACTCTTATGAAAGACCTAAAATTACAGATCCAAGAAGTACAGCGCACCCCAAAGAGAATAGATCCAAATAGGCGTTCTCCAAGACATTAACTACTCAGAATGTCAGAGGTCAAAGAGAAAGAGAGGATCTTGAAAGCAGCAAGAGAAAAACAATCCATCACATACAAGGGAAACCCAATAAGACTATGTGTAGATTTCTCAGCAGAAACCATGGAGGCAAGAAGACAGTGGGATGATATATTTAAATTACTAAAAGAGAAAAACTGCCAACCAAGAATTCTATATCCAGCAAAATTGTCTTTCAAAAATGAGGGAGAAATTAAAACATTTTCAGACAAAAAGTCACGGAGAGAATTTGTGACCAAGAGACCAGCTCTGCAAGAAATACTAAAGGGAGCACTAGAGACAGATATGAAAAGACAGAAGAGAGAGGTGTGGAGAAGAGTGTAGAAAGAAGGAAAATTAGATATGATATATATAATACAAAAGGCAGAATGGTAGAGGAAAGTATTACCCAAACAGTAATAACACTAAATGTTAATAGACTGAATTCCCCAATCAAAAGACATAGACTGGCAGAATGGATTAAAAAACAGGATCCTTCTATATGCTGTCTACAGGAAACACATCTTAGACCCAAAGATAAACATAGGTTGAAAGTGAAAGGTTGGGAAAAGATATTTCATGCAAATAACAACCAGAAAAGAGCAGGAGTAGCTATACTAATATCCAACAAATTAGACTTCAAATGTAAAACAGTTAAAAGAGACAAAGAAGGATACTATCTACTAATAAAAGGAACAATTAAACAAGAAAACATAACAATCATAAATATTTATGCACCAAATCAGAATGCCCCAAGATACGTGAGGAATACACTACAAATACTGAAAAGGGAAATAGACACATCTACCATAATAGTTGGAGACTTCAATTCCCCACTCTCATCAATGGACAGAACATCTAGACAGAGGATCAATAAAGAAACAGAGAATTTGAATATTACAATAAATGAGCTAGACTTAACAGACATTTATAGGACATTAAACCCCACAACAGCAGGATACACCTTTTTCTCAAGTGCTCATGGATCATTCTCAAAGATAGACCATATGCTGGGTCACAAAGTAAGTCTCAACAAATTTAAAAAGATTGAAATCATACACAACACTTTCTCAGATCATAAAGGAATGAAGTTGGAAATCAATAATAGGCAGTGTGCCAGAAAATTCACAAACACGTGGAGGCTCAACAGCACTCTCTTAAACAACCAGTGGGTCAAGGAAGGAATTACAAGAGAAATTAGTATATATCTCGAGGCGAATGAAAATGAAAACACAACATATCAAAACCTATGGGACGCAGCAAAGGCAGTGCTAATAGGGAAATTTATTGCCCTAAATGCCTATATCAAAAAAGAAGAAAGGGCAAAAATTTAGGAATTAACTGTCCACTTGGAAGAACTGGAGAAAGAATAGAAAACTAACCCCAAAGCAAGCAAAAGAAAAAGAAGTAACAAAGATTAGAGCAGAAATAAATGAAATTGAGAACATGAAAACAATAGAGAAAATCAGTAAGACCAGAAGTTGGTTCTATGAGAAAATCAACAAGATTGATGGGCCATTAGCAAGACTGACAAAAAGAAGAAGAGATAGGATGCAAATAAATAGGATCAGAAATGAAAGAGGAGACAAACCACTGACCTCACAGAAATAAAGGAGTAATAACAGGATACTATAAACACCTTATGCTAATAAATACAACAATTTAGATGAAATGGACAAGTTCCTAGAAAGGCATGAACAACCAACTTTGACTCAAGAAGAAATAGATGACCTCAACAAACTAATCACAAGTAAAGAAATTGAATCAGTCATTCAAAAGCTTCCCAAAAAGAAAAGTCGAGGACCAGACGGCTTCTCATGTGAATTCTACCAAACATTTCAGAAAAAATTAGTACCAACCCTGCTCAAACTCTTCAAAAAAAATCGAAGTGGAGGGAAAGCTACCTAATTCATTCTATGAAGCCAACATCACCCTCATACCAAAACAAGGCAAAGATATTACAAAAAAAAGAAAACTACAAACCAATCTCTCTAATGAATATAGATGCAAAAATCCTCAACAAAATTCTAGCAAATCAAATCCAGCAACACATTAAAAGAATTATACACCATGATCAAGTAGGATTTATCCCAGGTATGCAAGGATAGATCAACATAAGAAAATCAATTAATGCCATACACCATATCAACAAATCAAAGCAGAAAAATCACATGATCATTTCAATTGATGCAGAGAAGGCATTTGACAAGATTCAATATCCTTTCCTGTTGAAAACACTTCAAAAGATAGGAATACAAGGGAACTTCCTTAAAATGATAGAGGGAATATATGAAAAACCCACAGCTAATATCATCCTCAATGGGGAAAAATTGTAAACGTTCCCCCTAAGATCAGGAACAAGACAAGGATGTCCATTATCACCACTGTTATTCAACATCGTGTTGGAGGTTCTAGCCAGAGCAATTAGACAAGAAAAAGAAATACAAGGCATCAAAATTGGAGAGAAAGAAGTAAAACTCGCATTGTTTACAGATGATATGATACTATACGTCAAAAACCCAGAAAAATCCACAGCAAAACTATTAGAGCTAATAAACGAGTACAGCAAAGTAGCAGGTTACAATATCAACATTCAAAAATCTGTAGTGTTTCTATACACTAGCAATGAACAAGCAGAGGGGGAAATCAAGAAACGAATCCCATTTACGATTGCAACTGAAAGAATAAAATACTTAGGAATAAATTTAACTAAAGAGACAAAAGACCTATACAAAGAAAACAACAAAAAACTGTTAAAAGAAATCACAGAAGACCTAAATAGATGGAAGGGCATACCGTGTTCATGGATTGGAAGACTAAATATAGTTAAGATGTCAATCCTACCTAAATTGATTTACAGATTCAACGCAATACCAATCAAAATCCCAACAACTTATTTTTCAGAAATAGAAAAACCAGTAAGCAAATTTATCTGGAAGGGCAGGGTGCCCCGAATTGCTAAAAGTATCTTGAGGAAAAAAAACGAAGCTGCAGGTCTCACGCTGCCGGACTTTAAGGCATATTATGAAGCCACTGTGGTCAAAACAGCATGGTACTGGCATAAAGATAGATATATCGAGGGTAAGATAATGGGTAATTGCAGCTGAAGGGATACAGACTTGCAACAGGACTAGATAAAAAAACTCAAAAATGGACAGCACAATAATACCTAATTGTAAAGTAATCATGTTAAAACACTGAATGAAGCTGCATCTGAGCTATAGGGTATTTTTGTTGTTTTGTTTTGTTTTTTACTATTATTATTACTTTTATTTCTTTTCTCTATATTAACATTCTATATCTTTTTCTGTTGTGTTGCTAGTTCTTCTAAACCAATGCAAATATACTAAGAAATGATGATCATGCATCTATGTGATGATGTTAAGAATTAGTGATTGCATATGTAGAATGGTATGATTTCTAAATGTTGGGTTAATTTCTTTTTTTCCGTTAATTAATAAAAAAAAAAAGATAGATGTATCGACCAATGGAATCGAATAGAGTGCTCAGATATAGACCCTCTTATCTACGGACATTTGATCTTTGATAAGGCAGTCAAGCCAATTCACCTGGGACAGAACAGTCTCTTCAATAAGTTGTGCCTAGAGAACTGGATATCCATATGCAAAAGAATGAAAGAGGACCCGTATCTCACACCCTATACAAAAGTTAACTCAAAATGGATCAAAGATCTAAGCATTAGGTCTAAGACCATAAAACAGTTAGAGGAAAATATAGGGAGATATCTTATGAAACTTCCAATTGGAGGCGGTTTTATGGACCTTAAACCTAAAGCAAGAGCACTGAAGAAAGAAAGAAATAAACAGGAGCTCCTCAAAATTAAACACTTTTGTGCATCAAAGAACTTCATCAAGAAAGTAGAAAGACAGCCTACACAATGGGAGACAATATTTGGAAATGACATATCAGATAAAGGTCTAGTATCCAGAATTTATAAAGAGATTGTTCAACTCAACAACAAAAAGACAGCCAACCCAATTACAAAATGGGAAAAAGACTTGAACAGACACCTACCAGAAGAGGAAATACAAATGGCCAAAAGGCACATGAAGAGATGCTCAATGTCCCTGGCCATTAGAGAAATGCAAATCAAAACCACAATGAGATATCAGCTCACCCCCACCAGAATGGCCATTATCAACAAAACAGAAAATGACAAGTGATGGACAGGATGCGGAGAAAGAAGCATACTTATCCACTGTTGGTGGGAATGTCACATGGTGCAACCACTGTGGAAGGCAGTTTGGCGGTTCCTTAAAAAACTGAATATAGAATTGCCATACGACCCAGCAATACCATTGCTAGGTATCTACTCAAAGGACTTAAGGGCAAAGACACAAACGGACATTTGCACACCAATGTTTATAGCAGCATTATTTACAATTGCAAAGAGATGGAAACAGCCAAAATGTCCATCAACAGACGAGTGGCTAAACAAACTGTGGTATATACATACGATGGAATATTATGCAGCTTTAAGACAGAGTAAACTTATAAAGCATGTCATAACATGAATGGACCTAGAGAACATTATGCTGAGTGAGACTAGCCAAAAACTAAAGGAGAAATACTGTATGGTCCCACTGATGTGAACTGACATTAGAGAATAAACTTGGAATATGTCATTGGTAACAGAGACCATCAGGAGTTAGAAATAGGGTAAGATAATGGGTAATTGGAGCTGAAGGGATACAGACTGTGCAACAGGACTGGATACAAAAACTCAGAAATGGACAGCACAATACTACCTAATTGTAATGTAATTATGTTAAAACACTGAATGAAGCTGCATCTGAGATATAGTTTTTTTTGGTTTTTTATGTATATTTTTTGTATTTTGTTTTTTTATTTTTTCTCTATATTATCATTTTATTTCTTTTTCTGTTGTCTTGCTATTTCTTTTTCTAAATCGATGCAAATGTACTAAGAAATGATGACCATACATCTATGTGATGATATTAAGAATTACTGATTGCATATGTAGAATGGAATGATTTCTAAATGTTGTGTTAGTTAATTTTTTTAATTAATAAAAAAAAATTTTAAAAAAAGTTAGGGAGCCCACAGCCTCACCCGGATGCTAATGCTCAGGCTTTAAGCTCTGAGCCACAGAGATGAACCCCTTAACCAAGGTGAAGTTAATCAGAGAACTGAATGAGCAGGAGGTCCCACTTGGGTTGGGGGATAACATGTCCTGGCACTCTGAGTACAAGGACAGCACCTGGATCTTCCTAGGAGGCCTTCCTTATGAACTGACTGAAGGGAACATCATCTGTGTGTTCTCACAATATGGGGAGATTGTTAACATTAATCTTGTGTGAGTCAAGAAGACTGGGAAATCCAAAGGATTCTGTTTTCTCTGCTATGAAGATCAGAGGAGCATGATTCTGGTCGTTGACAATTTTAATGGGATCAAGATCAAAGGAAGAACTATCCGAGTAGATCATGTGTATAACTATTGGGCTCCTAAGGACTCAGAAGATGTGGATAATGTGACCAGAGAGCTCCAGAACAAGGGCTGTGGGGTTCATACCCCCTCACCATGCTCATCTGAGGGCTCTGAAGATGAGAAACCCACGAAAAAGCACAAAAAATATAAAAAGGAAGAAAAAAAAGAAAGACAAAGAGAAGTCTGACAGGGAGGCACAGGCAGAACAGCCGTCCTCCTCCTTACTACCCAGAAGCAAGATGTTAAAGGAGAAGGATGACCCTTGCTCTAAAAAGCACAGCAGCAAGAACTCAGAGAAGAGTCAGAAGTCAGAGTCCATAGAGGGGCGGAAGCACTGCTCCACATCCTCCAGGGTCAGGATTATTTCCCATGATAGAGCAGAGGACCTAAAGAGGGAGCCGAAGAAGGAGAAACCCAGGCATGAATACAAGACCTCAAGCAGAAGGGAGGAAAGAGAGGAAAAGTACAGGGATAGGGAAAGAGATCGAAGCTCAGACCCACATTCTAGTTAGCACAGTGGTCGTTCAGGAAGGCGCAGTCATAGAAGTAGAAGTAGGAGTCGAGAGAAATCCCATAGGTATAAAAGGGCCAGGCACTCAAGGGACCAGGAGCTCTCTAATCTTAGTGACCGAAGGCATTACTGAGGCTGCCACCTGCTCAGCTGCTCAGTAGATTGGAGATAAACCACAGCTTTAAATGCAGTCAAATTTTGTCATCCTTTTAGTATTTCTTCTACATGTAACATTTTGGGGCTGAATTTTTTAATCCCTTGAATATTAGTCATTCCAAATGTCCAAAATTTTTTTGCACGGTTCATTGTCCCTGTCAATACAACTTGTACTTAACAGAGTAATTTATAATGAGAGTCCCAGAGAAGGGGAAATGCCAGTGAGTTTTGTTTTTTGTGCTAGATGTTTTGAATCCAGCATTGTAGATCTTTCCAGTCAGCAGGAAGGACTGTAGAGTAAAGGATGTGGCTTAAGATCAGTGAGCTCCCCCTGCCCTTCTTTCTTGAATTTTTAAATGTCATTTTTCTTTCATCTTGGGGGGGTTGATATGTTTTTCCTTCTTTTTTCTTGTGATGTATTTATTTTTTATGAAGTTGATATTCACATAATATAAAATTAAATCATTTTAAAGTGAAAAAAAGGGAGCTTTATATTAACTGACACTTAAAACATGAGCTCTTTGTGCATATTTTGCAGGTCTAATACAATTATAATTAATATTTGGTATGCAAAATAACAACTTTATATTTGTAAAATTAATTATATTTTATTCTAACAAAATAGAATTATGCAACTTTTACCAAATTTTTTATTTTTCCTCTAAATTTCAGATCATTTGTAGTCCTTTACATAGTTCTCTATTGTAATGTTTCACAATTTGCAAATTTTATCTTTGACATTATTGTGTTCATATGATCTTTCTCAACATATTTCTAAATATTAAACATTTTATAGTAAATAATCATTATTTACAAGTTTATGGGGTGTAATATGCATGTTTTTCTAGGCAAGAAAAGAAAGTGAGAATGCTTCAATTTAACACCCTTTTTTTTTCTTAAAAGACTTCTATTTCTATATGCACAATTTAGTGGGTTATCTAAGGGGATTCTAGAAATTTCTATTATATATAATCATATACTACTAGGACTTAACTAGACTGAAAGACTGGACTTAATTTGAAGAAAGATTCAGAAGAGTACGGTTAAAAGGAGCTTTGATTGTATATCCAAGCATTGTGAAATGAAAGCATTCTAATTTCTCAGACAATGCAGATAAGAATCTGACAAAGTTTTATAAACCTGCTTTTTAATTGACCAACATCATTAATATCTCAAATTTTCTAAAATATCAAGTAGCACCTACTTCATACATCATAAAATCTTGATGGCATAGCTTGTACAATGCACCATTATTTTAGGATATACCACTGAGAAAAAAAAATGCTGCCAGTTGTCAGGCGCAATCTGATTTTAGAGATGGTAAAATCTTAAAATGGGACCGGCAATGGTGGCGCAGTGGCAGAGTTCTTGCCTGCTGTGTGTGTTGGAGACCCGGGCTCATTTCCTGGTGCCTGCCCATGTATAAAAAAAAAAAAAGTTAAAATGTTTTTTAAAATGCATCTTAGAATTGAAGAAATACAGTCTGTCTAAAATATCCATAATTCTATGTGAAAATAAATTTACTTTTAAAGATAAACTTTATTTTTTGACAGTGAAAACAGATAAGGAATTTCTTAAACCATAAATGATAATTTGCAAATTAATCTTTCAAAAGTTAATTATAACATGTATGCTATTTTTCACACACACAAAAAAAGGACGAGTATAATAGAGAAGAAAGAATTTAACAAATGAGTATGACTGCTGAATCATTATATTGATATTTCTTTTGGTCTCCAGTGTTTTGGAGCAACTAGAAAAAAAAAGAAAACCGTGGAACTGTAACCCATACCGAACTTTTACTGACTTGTTAAAATATAGTCAGAAATGGGGCAGGCCACGGTGGCTCAGCAGGTAAGGACACTTGCCTGCCATGCCAGAGGACCCGGGTTCGATTCCCGGTGCCTGCCCATGTTAAAAAAAAAAAAAATACTCAGAAATGTATTGCTCTTTTGTGTATATGTTATATTTCACAATTTAAAAAAACAAAGTTAATTATACCAGATAACGTTATTCAGTGACCATAAAGCAAATAACTGAGATTATATTGAGAACAGTTTGCTCCTTAGAGCCTGAATCTATTTTCCTAGAGCTCTCATTCTTCTTTCTCTATACTGTCTCTAAATTTTTTTCTTTATTTTCACATCCTCTTCTCTAACTATTTATAATATAAAATTTAAATTATATAAATTATAGTGATTAATCAAAATTATACATTTCTTGCTAAAGGAAAAAGATATGAGTTGAACTATAAGGTTTAAAAATTAAAATTACTTTGTACTTGTCTGGGACTTGAAAAGGACCGATAAACACATACCTATATGAACACCTGTATATATATTATACATATAGAATACGTAATGTCATTATTTTCTTCTGCTGGCAAACTTGGTCAGAGTACTTCTATGTACAAAGGTGGAGCATCACAATATCGCTCATAAAATCATTTTAGAATACATCACTTTTCAGTAGATACTATGTTAAAGTTTCTAGGAGATGAAGAGTTTTCAGGAACCTGCACATTGTATTCATCAATAGTTCATCTTTGTACATAGAAATACTCTGACCTAGTTTGCCAGCAGAAAAAAATAATGACATTACATATTCCATATTCTGGAAGTTTCTTATAAAAAGCCAAACTTAAATTAGAGAGCATCAGTTTAGTTTGGAGCAAAAGATCATAGTTATGTAACATTTTCTGGGAACCATCAATTTTTATTTTTTATTAATTAGCACATCTTTACATGTTAAGGCAGAGTCTGGCTTTTATAGCAAGGTTCAGTGAAAACTTTCAATTCCTAACTGTTAAAGAAAAAGTATATTTATCTGGTAGTAACGAATATAAGTATGGCATTCTTACTATTTTCAAAGGTTGCTGACTCTGCCGAGTAGTTGATAGGTTTTTATTTCCCAGAGTAGTTAGTGAAGAGCAGATCCTTTTTATGTGGCTCAGAAATTTTTGTTAAGGCCTATAACCTCCTGATTTGAAGATTATTGTAAGATTGAAGATCTATTTTAGCATCAGCATTCATTTCATCTTTCATTAATATTTCAAGTTTGCTAGATAAAATTAGACCCTTTTACATATCCTCTCCTTCCCTTTTTTAAGTCTTCATGTTAGAAAACCAGCTATAGTAATCAGTACCACCTAAGCTGTTATACGTAACATTAAGTCCTTAACTAAAATCTCAAGGTATTCAAATTTTTCTTGAAGGTTTTTAGAGATAGTAGCATGTAGACTATGAAGTCAGAAAGACCTGGATTTGTATGTTGGCCTTGAAACCCATCCTTAATTCAAGTCTCAGTTATTTCATTTGTAAGCTGGGCATAATATTGCCTATCATAAGGTTATTGTGAGGATTAAACAAAATCATGTGAATTTACACAATAGTACCTGCATTCAGTAAACTGTAGAAATTGTTAGTAGCTCAAGTGATTCAGGTATTATCATATTTGTTATTGATGAATATAATGTGCAGGTTCCTGAAAACTCTTCATCTACTAGAAACTTTAACATAGTGTCTACTGAAAAGTGATTTTTCTAAAATGATCTTATGAGTGTTATTGTGATGCTCCACCTTTGTACATAGAAGTACTCTGACCAAGTTTGCCAGCAGAAGAAAATAATGACATTACATAGTTTCTATATCAATAATCTGTTGTTGGAATAATGCTGGGTAACAAACAACCACAAAACCTCAGTGGCATACAATACTAATTGTTAATCGCTTGTGCAGATGCAATCAACTGTGGGTAGAGTAGGCAGCTCTGCTGACCATGGCTGGGTTTGCTGAACATGTGTGAGGTTGATTGACTTCATGTGTCTCAGTGTTCGGCAGTCTAGCCCATATTAGCAAGGCATAAGAGCAAAAGTAGAAAGAGTACAAACACTTTTTCAAGCTTCTACTTATATCACAATTGATTTGGCCTATTGGCCAAATAAGATCACATGGCTGAACTCGGACTCATAGGACAGAGAAATATATTCCACCTCTTATAAGAGGAGCTGCAGAATCTCGTTACAAATGATATGGGGAGGAATGAAGAATTGGGGCATTTATTATATCAATCTATCCCTGTCTCATACATCTGTCCTTGAAAATGAGGAAAATTAGGTTGTCATTAAAACCCATTTGACATTTATTATGTATTCTTTTTAATTAGGAGATTTAATCCCTCTCCTTTGTAAATGAAACTGTCAGTAGATTCAGGAACTTGACCATTTGTGTATCTGAGTGATTAAAATACAGAGTTTAGGGGAGCTTCATATTTGTTAAATTTTGTATTACAGTCTCTTTTTTATGTATTTTGTTATTTTTAAGATTGCAGGTAAATTGTTATTCTTACATGTGTGGCTTTATTCATCGTAAATGGAGATTATTTGAAACATGGAAAGATAATGTACTAAAATGAGCTTCTGTGATACGGATTAAAAGAAGCATCATTTTTATGTAGTTCTATATATGGGATAATACTTGATGAAATAGTTTGGCAATTTCTAGAGGAAATGAACATGGTATTTTCTGCCATACCACTTTCCTACTTGGTGTCTGCTAACCTTAGGCAAGTTTCTCAAATATTCTTTGTGAACATAATTCACACAGTTAATGTTTTTAGCAATTATATGAAGATGTTAGTAAAATTCTTTGAAATGTTGTATTTTTCAGAAATAGCCAGGCAAGCAGCACAAATAAAGCTTTTGAGAAAATTGCAAAAACAAGAACAGGCTCGGGTTGCCAAAGAAGCTAAAAAACAGCAAGGTGGGTGATTGAAAAGATTACATAAACTTGGACAGAGAGTATTGGGGAATTCTTAAAGGCTTCTTCTTTCAGTCCTTTTCTGATGATATCTGTGCTTTGGTTTTTCCTCATAGCAATAATGGCTGCTGAGGAGAAGCGAAAGCAAAAAGAACAGATAAAGATTATGAAACAACAGGTATGTTTATGCATTAGAACTAATTTTTAAAACATGGGCCTTATTTGGGGAATCTGTTTGTGTATGTGTATATGTACATTATTTTCATTTTGATGTCTTAAATATATTTCACATTAATGTTATGTGTCTTATTTAGAAAATTGTCATTTTCCATCAGTTAAAACTTCACCTCATTTTTTAATCAAGTCTTCTGCTTCCGAGTTTTTTAAGAAATAATTACTAGACAGTAAATATGTATAAGTACCTTTAATGTATCAGTAAATTTTGAGTACAAGTTCACATTTTTAACATCTTTCAAACTTTTGAATGTTTCAGTAAATAAAAGATATTGCATACATGTTTACATTTAATAAAATTTTGCTGATCTAAAACATGTAAAATATTAATAAAAAGTTAAATTCAAGTTGTTTAGAATAAGGTTTACCCTCATTGCTTCCGAATGCTTTCAGAATTACTTAAACATAGCATTACAAAAAAAAAAAATGAAGAAAATAATTATTTTAACACATCCAGAGTTCAATCTTATATCTACAATATTTGATGGGATTATCTCTAAGGTTCTTTCCATTATTGACAGAAGCAGTAGGACTAGAGGAAATTGATATAGAGGTGGGATTCAGAATTTAGAGTTTGTAGCCAGGCAACCTGCTGTTAATTATGAACTCTGCCACTTGATAATTTTGTGATCTTAGGTGAATGACTTAACCTCTGAGACTCTATTTCCTCTGTTGTAAAAGAGAGTAACTGCAGTATGTGAGGATTAAATGAGATAATGAATGGCAAGTACTTACCATGGTACCTGGCACAAAGCAAGTACTCAGGTTTTTAAGGGTGCACATACAAGACCAAACTCTGTGGCACACTACTTTAAAAAGTAGGTCATTGTAACTTGAATTCCTTCACTACTAAAGATACCATAAGATTTACCTAAAAATATGTAGGCTAATAAATGTGCATGCTATAAGTATTTACCATATTTACAAATACATGTTCAAAATAAGTTCATATTTTTTCTTCATGAAATACTGTTGATTCTGTTACACTTTTTTTATAGCTTACCCCATTTCCCTAATGAATAGAGTCCCACTGGATCCCATTAGTACTTTAAATTCACTTTTGTGACTCTAAAATCTTAAAGTAGCCACAACCTAGCCCATATGGTCTTTGCTATTCATCAGAAAAGCATGGAGTATGGAGAGAGGGGAGTTAATGCTTGATGAGTTCAGAATTTCTATTTGGGGTGATAGAAAAGTTTTAGTAATTGTGATGATGGTAGCATAACATTGTGAATGTAATTAACACCATGGTGTTATATACTTGAAGTAGTTTAAATGGGAAATTTTATGTTGTATATATTACTCCAATAAAATTTTTTAAAAAGACAACTATGGAAGAACTGGCTAAGTTTGAAACTGTATATGGGATTTATTTGGTATCAGTGTTGACTTCCTGCTTTTGATACTTCACTATAGTTATTTTAAAACTTTAAGGAAAGCTGGATAGAGGATATGGGAATTCTCTTTTACTATTTTTGTGGCTTTTCTGTTAGTCTACAATTAGCTCAAAATAGAAGGTTAAAAAAATAAAATAAAAAGTATTAGTACACTAAAAAAGAAAAAGAATTGGCGGAGAGGATCGTATGGTAGGCCATGACAAACTCTGGAATCTATCCTGTAACCATTTTTTGAAGAGTGCTTTAAAAACGATTGCTTTTTTATTTCTTTGTTTTGTATATATGTTATACTATACAATAAAAAAGTTTAAAAAGAAAAGACATTGGCATCCCAAGATTCTAGCAATAGTAATGCAGATGCATTGGTCCTAATTAGGTATTTATCAGGATAGTTATTTGAGGCAAGTATCAGGATACCATATGATTCATTTCTTATTGCCAATGAAGTGAATAACAATAAAAAGCAAATACGTCTACTGACATGTCTGTTTCATAGTTTAATAATTTAAAATCTGCATTAGTTCTAGAATAAATTAGTAACATAGCTTCTTATCATCTGGATAATTTTTCCTACCCAATAGGCCAGAAATACTGCCAAATAGTCCACAAGGCAGTTTTCTGGAAGCTGGCAAAAGCATTCTATTCAGTAAAAGGAACACAGGCATTGGAATCTGACCAGGGCCCTGTATTTATTATTTGGCTTCAGGGAAAATATTTACTTTCTGGGAACCTCCGTTTTTTCTTACTGAGGAAAATAATTTCCACTCCTATGACTGTCATGATGGTCAACCAGATATTTTATGTAAAGTGCCTAATTCAGTGATTGGGTTCTTAATATTATAAGGCAAACATATATTACAATAATTTATAAATAATGTTTATCTCTGCTACATGCTAAAGACAGTACGAACAAATATATGTATATCAAAATAAATCACTTGAACAATTAAGACAAAGCTCCAGACTGAGTATAATTTACAAGAAACCCAAGATCCCCTACCTGTCTCTTTGTGTTGCAAAACAATGAATGGAAAGGTATAATTAATATTCAGTAGCAAGATAGGAGCACCAACAGCAAAATCATAGGTCTTCTAGCATCAGAACAATAATTTCCAAAATCTCATTTTCCTGCAGTAGACCCTGTCAAGAATTGATGACTTCGGTATATAAAAAAAGTGATGCATTTATAAAGCATATTAATGTATAGCTTTCAAATCAGCATTAGATCTAAAATAAAATAGTAGTATAGTTTCTCATCTTCTGGATAATTTTTCCCACCCAGTAGGCCAAAAATATTACCAAACAGTCCACAAGGCAGTTTTCTGGAAGCTCACAAAAGCATTATATGCAACAAAAGGAGAACAGGCATTGGAACAATACATAGCATACAAGATATTTTAATCAAAATGTGAAATTCTTATCAAAACTTAGGTGATCACCAAATTCTAAAACATAACCAATATCGAGCACTTTCAATTTAGTTAATGTGAACACCAATTGTGTCATGCAAATAATTCCTTGAAATTCTAAGTTGTATTTAATCCATTTTTAAATATTGTTACAGGTTACTTCTGAAATGAGCTTATTGTAGCAATTAGAAACAATGTCATATTATCATGCTATTCAGCATGTGAAATAGGAAATTGTAGAATAGAAATTATTAATAATAATCTATTACGATTTTATTTGATCTTTACAGAGTAAGAAAACACAAGCACCTTTCCCTATTTCATGGAAGAGTAATTATTTTTTGTTCAAGATCATGCAATAAATGACAGTAGCCTAGATTAGACTTAGGTTTTCTGACTTTGAGACCATACGTTTCCTGCTATGCTGTCCTGCACTTACTTGCAATCCTAAATATTTGTAAAGATCATCAAGCTATATTAATTCAATCAGATGGTTTACCTTGCTTCCATATATATTTATTTAGCATTTGCACTTCATAAATTATTTGGAAAAATTTTATAAAATTATATTAATTTAAAACATAAAAATAAATGTGATATTAAACAAAATAATCACATTTTATATCCAGCATTGGCTACCTTTGGTAATTTTGTACTTATATTTTCATTTGATTCTACTTTTCACCTAGAAAAGTTTTATTTTATTTAGTTTATTTTATTATCTTAAATGATATAATTTTCCCTACAGGAAAAAATTAAGAGAATACAACAAATCAGAATGGAAAAAGAACTTCGAGCCCAGCAAATTCTAGAGGTAGAACTCTACATTTAATATAATTTATGTAATATAGTACTATATTTTAAAGTCTGTAAAAATAAAAATTCTGCCTACATGTTCTCTCACTCAACCAAATTAATTTTCCCATCAAAAATTCTCTTTAAACATAATGCATAGAGTAAGACCTTACCAAACTAAATCTTATTTAGCAAGCTCATCTAATTCTGACAGCAAAAAAACCAGAAAAATAAAGATTAAAGAGAAAAAAGAAAAAGAAAACCTCTGAGAAGCCAATATAGTTGACATTTATTTAGTTCATGTACTAAAACTGATCTTTACTTTTAGAAAAGTCATTAGAGCTTATAGTCAGTTATTTACTTTTAATTTAAAAACATTTATGCAAGTGACAGAAAAATTTAAAATTTAGAAACAATTTAACCTCCTCAGTTACCTGATCTTTGCCTTTCAACATATGTGAGGATGTGGTGAATAAGGCTAGAGAACATATTGGCAACAGCAAAAGTAATAGCCAAAAGACAGGTAACAAGGAAAATTACAGAAAAACTCCAGTAAGCATATACAGGAACTTAAAAGCCTAGCAATAGTCTACAATCTTTTAGTTGAATAGCAATCAAGCAATTTATGACACTTAATAACCCAAAGGCATTACTCTATCAAACTGTGCGGTAAAATACCTGATGTTTAGAGTAATTGCCCTAAGTCATCAAGTAAAGCCAAATTATGTTTAATGTACTGTGTCCAAGCAGTCATATGTCTCAAAGTTATTTCCATCCAAAATACTGAAAATAAACTTTTCAAGTCTAAAATTGTTATAACCTCTCAACCATTCAGTCAACTCTGTTGCTTTATAGAATAATATATTCCCTGAGGGCTTCAGATAGCTGAGATTTTCTTTGTTATAGATTTTTCCTTCTAGAAATCTACATATATTCCTTTAACCATTTCAAATTAATTTTAATTAATTAATTAATTAAATTTAATTAATAAATTAAATTTAAATTTAATTAATTTTTTCACTCCCCAGAATTGAAAATATTTCTAGCTTAAAGCAAACTGTAAAGTAAACTGATAGTAACCAATATGAAACTACTAGGTAGTTAATGAGTTCAAGACTATGAAGCTCACATTTTTTTTTGTTTGTTTTCATTTTATTGAGTTTTTGTTTGTTTTTGAAGCTCAAATTTGATAGATACAAAGTGTGCTACATGAAAGATTAAAAGTTTCCATTCTATTTTTTAAAAAACTTGAATTTAACCACTATTTAAAGAGATTTCGGAAATCAGCTGTATAAATTTCTTTTAAATCATCTGGCTAATGGATTTCTTTATCTCAAATTGCAAGTATCAGAATAATAATTTCAAATAAAGTAGACATGCATTTTAAAATGTGTTATTGATTCATTCTTGGATTAATTTCAGTTTATCAGTTAAAATCTTTCCTATTTTCTAAATTTTTTTGCAGTGACCATGTTTTACTTTTAAAAACCAGAAAAAAAAACAATAAATGACTTAAATTTGTCTTTCCTGTGATTAGCTTTTAATATGAAACAACATATTCAATTATTTCAGACTTAACAGCGTTTGGAAAGGCAAAAAAGAAGCTGCCAGTCTTAATGAATTTTAAGAATTTTTTGAATATCTTAATGCTGATTTATGAATGAAAACAAAATCAGTATTTAAATACTGTTAATTGTCTACATATATGTTATTGTTTTGTACCTTGTGAGGCATGTAGCTTTATTTCAAGTCTGAGATTATTTTTAAGTTGTAGTGGTGATGTTGCATGATTTTGAGACCTGTTTTGCATGCACAGGCTAAAAAGAAAAAGAAGGAAGAAGCGGCAAATGCCAAATTATTGGAGGCCGAGAAACGAATAAAGGTTAGTTTAGACAAGAACCAGAGATTTTATTTTCAAAAATAAAACTATATGATTGTTATGTCAGTAGCAAAATATATGAAAGAAATAGCTTTCCTCAAAATGATTATCTAAATATTTGTTTAGCACAGATACAATATGTGTATAATGTGTGGTTTTGTTTGTATGTATATTGTATGTAAATATTTTTTATTTCATTATACAAGTATTATGTGATGCCTTTTTTGAGCTCTTTACATGGCAGGCATCAAATCAGAAATGCAAATTATTGCATAATACCTGTATATCGTTTTGCCGGATTAAATGATCCCACTCCTTCCAAACTATTTTGTGTGTGTTTATGTTTATGTTTCAGACAGAGTCCCAAATTTGATTCTCCCCTTACATTTTAACTTTCTCTTTGTTAATGTCCAACAAATTTTTTAACTATTCAAAATGAAGAGCATACAGAAACAACTATTCTTTTTCAATAATATTAGTTATTGTTAATTATTATAACTTCAAGTGTTTACAATTGTTTTCGTTTTGTTTTCCTAGCATGAAGAGTAAGAGGTATCCCTTTCCCACCCATTCTACTCCCCATCTTCCACTATTTTTGATAACTGATTACTGAGTGATCCTACTGGTGCTGGAAACAGCCCCCACCTGTTTATAAAGCCAGAGAACTGTTCGTTACATTTTCTACTCTTTTTGTTCTTTAGACTACTAACTGCTTTTGTGGCCACCCTTAATATTAATTTCATCCATAGTTTGCCATAATAAAAATATTGAAATTGGTGACATTAATAGAATTGTTTGTTGCCTTAAGCCCCACTCCTTTAGGATGGTGCCTTGAATTATAGGTGGGCAGAATATCTCAAACTATAAGAGTGTTTTGTCATGCTCATTCATATGCATTGTTTAGAAATGTTATAGATGCTGTTAATTATAGAGTGTATTTGAGAGTTGATCTTCAGTGTGGAGAAAGTTCTAACCATATTTGTGGGATTGGGCCATAATATATCAAAATGATAAAAAATACACGTGTTATTTGCATCTGATATGCTCTGATAAACTAGCTGATTTTCCCTAAAGATTAGATAGGTAATCTTTCCTAAAAATCATATATTGAAACTTTCTTATTTTTAAGGAAAAAGAAATGAGAAGACAGCAAGCTGTTCTTCTAAAGCATCAGGTCTGTATATATATATATATATATATATATGTATATATATATATATATATATATATATGTATATATATATATATATATAAAATACATTAAAATGTACATATTATAATTTTGTTTAAAGCTATTTGGGGGAAATCTTCAAAATATATTCTTAAAATTATCTAATATGATTCCTACTTGAGTTTTTCTTTCATCTTACAGTTTATTACCTTGCTTTGGTATTGGTGTCTTTTGGGGGGGTTATAAATTGGTTTTATGACTGTGATTTCTGTTTCATAATGTTGTGCCAACTCTTTCTACCAGGAGTTGGAGAGGCATAGACTAGATATGGTATGGGTATGTTTATTTTTGTACATCTAACACCGCATTGTGATTTGGTTGTGATATGGTTGTCATAGCAATGCATAAAGTGTAGCACTGGCTGCTGTCATATTACATACTGCTGCATGGCTTTACAGCACAGTGCATTGCATACATCTGCTTGTCTGTCTCTAAAGAAAGTATGATACATGTCCAAAGATTTTTCACTGAATTGTGCAAGCTTAATATAAGGCTGCTAAAAATTTACATTACTGATGTCACAGTGAAAGTTGGATCACTATACAAACAGATATAATTATGACACATATTCTCCCCTCATTCCAGATACAAAACTGCCATTGGTTACAATGGGAATTTTGAGTTAGGTTGATGAGAGAATATGAAATAGATTCTGGTTTTATAGACAAATTTTATAAATAATTTTAGAATTACCCCTTTTGGGAAGACCAAATATAATTAAACAAAAGATTAGATATTATAAATATATGATACTTTCCTTTAAAATAAAATGAGACTTTCAAATTAGTGCTTACCTTATTTCCTTACTGTGCTTTTTAGGTTCCACTTAATAATTAGCCCATAGTGTGGCTTTTTGTGGCTTTAAATAGCACATCAAGTGGCAGACATCAGTAAATAGTAATATCCCATTTCATTGTTGTGTGTATATGAGCCAAAACTAGCTTAAGTAAATTGGTATAAAATTTTCAAAAAAAGGAACTTTCTAATTTTTTGTTGACTTATTGGATTTACAAAATAATTTGGGTATTTGAAATAAAATTAACCAATTCTAAAACCATGATGTGAAAGTGGTTGTAAATCAATTTCTGCCTAATATAAAAAATTTAAGAATAACACAGCCTTTAGTTTAATTGGCTATAGTAAGTATTTGTGGTTTTTCTAATAGCAGATGTAAGGTAACTGACCTGTTCTAGCCAACCATTATGCTTTTTGTTCTGCCAGCTTTTGAAGGAGCATCACAACTGACCATAAGTAAATCTTGTATGCTTCTGTTTACACTGTCTCCATGTTCATTGCTTTACCTTTTTGCTTTTTATTGTTCTTGTATTTGCTTTCTAAACCTGAACTAAAACATGCACAGACTGGCCATTCTTGTCTTATATTTAGTTTTTACTGTGACTTGTCTATAAATGCTAAACATGCTATTCCAAGTTGTTGTGTTTTTTTTTCCATTTTAAAATCAAACTGTTAACTGTGGTTGAGTTATTTTCCTAATTTTATCTGGCCTAATAGGAACGAGAGAGAAGGCGACAGCATATGATGCTTATGAAAGCTATGGAAGCTCGTAAAAAAGCAGAAGTAAGTGTATGTTTCTAGAAAAAAAATTACCTTGCCATAAATTATTTTTTTCCTAAAGCACTGGCTGTTCTAAATATAAATTTTTCAAGCATGGATTTGTCGTGGTTTACTGGCTTTCATAAGCAAACCAAAGATTAAAGATAGTAATTGAGTGCTTTTGGAACATAACACAATGTAAGAAGGGCTCCAATGTGTGTTAATTCTACTGACTGAGGTTTTAATCACTTTTTTTTAATGAAATAAATGCATTGATTTGGATAAAAGTAGCTAATTGTTACTGTAAAAAAAGTTTTACAAAACTATTATAGCTGCCTGGACAAGACTTATGAATCCTGATTGAAACACTAATCACTCCAACCAGGGACTTTAGAGTGCGTTGCCCTCAAACTGAGAGTATACCTCTAGGTTGTATGATTGTCAAATGACACAAGCATCTAATTAGTGAAAATGACACTTTTTGGTCTAGAAGTTGAGAGGCCTATATATGAATATTTTGGTCTCAAGCTATCAGCACTATTTAACTGAAGATGCATATATTCTACAATGAAACACTTTGTAACTCTTCATGAGTGGTCCTCAAGGAGAGGTGATTTTGTCCCTTAGGAGACATTGGGCAATATCTGAAGACGTGTGGTTCTCATAACTAAGAGGATGTGACTGTCATCTAGTGAGTAAACACAGGCATGCTGCTAAACATCCCACAATGCATAGGACAGTCTCCACAACAAAGAATTATCTGATCCAAATGTCAGTAGTACCGAGGTGGAGAAATCCTGGTTTATGCTTTTAAAAGTTTCTTGGACATGTGAATTAGGAGAATATTTGAATATGCTTATAGCAACATATTAATAATAACCCAAAACAGTAAATGTCTGTTAATAATAAAATGAATAAATAAATTTTGTTCTTCACATAACAAAATAAACTACAGCAATGAAAAAGAATAAATGATAGCATGCACCAACATAGATAAACCACATAAATAAATATTGAGCCAAATAATTAAATGCAAAAAATTGCAATTTCATTCCATTATTATAAATTTCAAAAAGAAGTAAAATTAACCAATATTTTTAGGAACACATATATAGATAGTGTAACTATAAAAATGTCATTTTCTCTGGAGTAAGGGAAGAGATCGTAATTGGGAAGAAGTGTACACAGAGGGCTTCAAAGGTGCTGCTGAGTTCTTAACTTGAGTTTTGGTTGATGTGTTTACATCATATCATAATTAGTTTTTAAATTATACATATGTATTTCATATGTGTTTCTGTATGTAGCATATATTTATAAATATATTGAGCACAATGTTTCAGAAAAGTGAAATTTAAAAAATGAAGAAAATACACCAAAATATATTTATATATGTTCACAGGGATCATTATTACAATGTTACATATAAAATTTAAAAAAAAAGAATCTAATGTTGATCCCTAAAGGAGCAGGGAATCATTTGTAGCCATTAAAAAGAATGGGACTGATCTGTTGATGCCATTAAACAAAGATTTCCGAGATAAACTGTGAACTAAAAAATGTATGACATAAAACAATGCATATAATATACACTGTTTGTATAAATTTTAAAAGAATATCCATATATTTGCTGCTCTATACATAAATATGTTTTCCTTGAAAATACAGGAGGAACTTCATGGTGGATACTTTTGCATATACATTTTAGGAGTACAGGTGCAGACAGGGAGAATTTTTCCATTTATTTTATATCTGTTAATTTTCTTTATTAAGTTTTTGTATCATTTTTATTTAATATTTTTTAAAAGCAATAAAAGTAAAATTAATTAAAGAAATATTCTGCATGTCAATACATAATTTTTCTAAAATGGTCATTGAGTAACAGCACAAGTACAAAAAATTTTAAATCCTAAAGAAAATGGATGGTATCATCTCAGAATATGAAGATCAAATTTGACCCAAGAAGAAAGGGAAAACTTAGATAGCACAATTATAATCATAAAAACGGGAAAAGTGAATATAAAGTTAACCATTGATAAAAAAAACCATGGCCCCAAAAGAACAAATAATATGAATGTTACTGAAAATTTAGGATGTCTTAGAAAATATAAATGCAGCATGACTTTAATTCCTGATAAGGATAGTATGAAACAAAACAAATAACTATATATTAATCTCATTTATGAGCATATTATATTAGGTGAAATTTTTCTAAATAAAATCTAATAAAAAAGAAAATAATGCTTTGTAATCAAGCAGAAAATATTTCAATACTGAAGTAGGCCAATATCTGGATATCTATCAATAGACACTATTAATAGACACTAGAAAATAGTTAATAAAATTTAACACCTACTTCTAATTTTAAAAGTTCTGAAGGAAAGTATATGTAATTCATATCACTTAACAAACACCAAAAATAAATATTATTCTAAATGGTAAGGTGCTGAAACCATTTCATCTCATATCAGGAACTTGACAGGGATGCCCACTAAGTGATATATATGCATTGATAAAAAAAAAAGGCAAAAAGCTCTCTTTTGAGTATATTACTGAGTTCATAAAAAACCCAAGATAGAATCACCTTCTAAAAAAGTTATTAGAATTAATAAGACTGTCTGCTAAGAGTACTAGTAAATCTGTGAAAGGAACGCAAAAAAGGTAATAGCTTTTCATTATCCAGTAGTAGCCACTCATAAAAGGAGTAATGGCAAAAAAAAAAACCCATAAAAGATCCTGGAAAAGATTTGTTAAGACACTATTTTATAAATTAAAAGATATTGCTGAATGACTGAGAATAATTTGAACATAAGTGAGAAAACATCAAGTAATTTGACAGGTGTATATGCAATTCATGCAATTCCAGTTATCTCAACATGGTTGTTAAAAAATACAGGACATTATACAAAGACATGAATATCATGGGGTAGAGATCATATGGGCCACCTTAAAATCTGTCCACCA